>NC_080791.1:71529052-71759052 GCF_028018385.1 Neofelis nebulosa | reverse complement strand
AATGAGACAGAAAGAGAAAGAGAGGAGGGCCACTGATGGAAAGTCTAAAAGGAAGAGAAGCTCTAAACTGAAGAAGAGAGAATCTGGAAACAAGGAAAAACCCAGGACACCAAGGCAGGAAATTCAGGACACCAGGCTTCTCACAAGGTTGACTGTCACCCCACTCTGTGACACCAGGTCATCCCTCGCTACCCCCCACCCCACCCCAGACTCTCTGGTTAACTTACTATTTCATGGGCTTGGGGGAAATTAAATGAGAATGGGAACCTCAGGCTTCAAATACCTTGCCTACCAGGACAGATGTTCTATAAATGAAACCCCCATTTTGCCACTTGATCTCAATTTCTCCAGTAAATTCTCGACTTTGCAGCAGTCCGAAATAAAGCTGGCAGGATAAGAAGCGGGGATGGGAACATATATGAACAAAAGGCAGTTTTTGCCCTCTGAAAATTCAAACTCAAATAAAGAAGAAATACCCACATGCTCTGGTGTGCTGAGTTCCAATACCAAGTGCTGTGGGAGTGCAGAGAAGGGAGCTTTTGCACCTGCGGAAGTCCGGGAGGGTTCCCAAAGGAGGTGACCTTTGGACTGAGATGTGGAGAAAAATAAATTTTCCAAGCGGAGAAGGGGCAGGAGGGCTTTTCGATAAGTGACGTGAGCAATGTACATCCAGCAAGGTGTGTGCAGTGAGTGAGAAAGAAGTTACATGGGAGGAGGGTGGAGACAGGAGGATCAGCTGGAATCAAGTCTTGAAGCGTATTGTGTGCAAGATTGTGAAGCTGTTTTTTATTTGTGAAGCTATCAGGACCCACGGAAGAATTTTAAATAGGAGTGAAACACCGGGGTTTGAAATGATCCCGGAGCCCTGTGGATTAGAAGCAGGTGAGCCTGCATGCAGAGAGAATGGCCGTTCTGTTCATCCAGTAGAGAGCTGATGAAGCTTTGAGAAAAAGCATTTGCATGCAGTGGGACTGGAGAAGACAGCAAAGACCTGGTAAAATCATCAGGTGCGTCCACAAAATCCCCATGGAGGGGAACTCAAAGACCCTCATGAGTCCCTAAGATGCTTCTGAATGGTAGGCGGTCATTTTCCCTGATCTTTTGATCACCACTACTCCCTGCAGATGGTTCTCCCTTTCTTGAGAGGAGACCAAAAATGAGTCCTTTATTTATCAACATTTGGTTAATACTGTATTTATTAAACCATTTAAAGAAGTCACTGTATATCTTAGTTGTTTGTTTTTAGGTATGTTGCATAATTCATTAGCAGCAAATGCTTGGAGGATGAAGCTGTTACAGACTCAAGAGAAACGCGTCAGGATAAAGAACCAGAAACTTCTTGCAACTAGAAGCTTCTACCCAACCTCCTAGACCGGTCCTCTAAAGCCAGACATGTCTATAGAACATATCTTCACAGCCCTCCCTGCCAATCCATTCCCACTAAACATGCACAGTGAACTTTTAAAAAGGGTTTTCTGGCATGTTTCTGGTGATCTATGAAACAATCTGTGTTACCCAGTGTGCTCATTCTGTTTCCACTGGGGATGCTCAGTGAGATGAGAAGGGTCAGGGGGACATGATGCTTGTCTGGCAATTTTCTTAGTATGGAAGCGGCAAGAACACAGCCTTACTCTAGGTGGTCCCCAGAGATAGAACAACAGTCAGTGGGTAGAAGTCTCCCGGGGGTGGGGGTGGGGGGCAGTTTTCAGCTCAGCCTCAGATGGAGCGGGGGTGGGGGGGGGAATCAGAGGATCCGTCAGGGAGGGAATGGATCGTGCCATCTGCAGAATAGACCGCACCTTAGTTGAGCACTTACTGCCACCTAGGTACTATGCCAGGGCTCTCATAGCCCTTGTCTCTCTGAAACCTCCCACCTCCTCTATGGCTTAGGGATGTTATCCCCACTTCATAGATGGGGCATCCAACACTCACAGGAGTTAAAACAACTTGCCCACAGTCACACACCAACTAAAGGATGAATCTAGGATTGAAGTCCAACCCGCAGAGCCCGCACTGAAGTTTGACCCTGGTGTTTATCAGCCTGATGCTTTCCTGGTAAGTGTGTGGGTGGCCTGACCCTGGAACTAGGTAACCAGAGGCAGAGTGACCAAAGGTCTGGGAAGCTGTGGAAGGGATTCAGCTTTGGACACGACATGTTCCCAGAGGAACCCACGCCTTCCTCAATCTCTGGTTCTCCGACAGCAAAACCAAACTGAAATGAACACGCTGTAAAGGCCCTCAACACAAGGTGGTACGAAGGGAAGTTGTCTGCAGCATAAATGACTTCTTTACTTAAAAAAAAAAAAAAGAAAGAAAGAAAGAAAGAAAGAACACAAGAGGAAGCAAACACATACTTTATGAAACATTTTTCATCCCCAAAAGTTCTGTTTGAGGTATTCTTTTTGCATGTTTTCATGCTGAAACCTATTTGCAAATTATTTTCTCCTTTTTTTTTCACATGAAATGTACCCTCGATTATATGACAAGAAATTATATGGTGCTAATAATTTATTTAAAACCAGCTCCATATCTCACATTCATTCTGTGCTGTGAAATCAAGTAGATGCAGAAGGGGCTTTTTTTTCCTCTGAACTTTCTGACCATCTCTATTGTGGAAGAGAGAGTAATAGCAGGTATCGAGGGTGCCAATTATGTGGTGATGTACAAACCCGCTGGAGAAAAATCTATATGATATTTTAATGCTAGTCAAACAGAACGATGAAGTTTAAATTAGCTTGAAGCTACTAAAAATTCTAACTATGGCTTTGCCTTTATTGTACGGAGAGGGTGAAAAATAGCTTTGCAGAAAAATATATGTCTATCGTCTCCATGGCTGGGCTGCCTGATGCCTCTTTCTTTTGCTGATACACAAGGCTCCCTTTTTTGTTCCATCTTTCCACCTCTCCTTTCCCTTCATTTCCTTTCCCACTCACTTTTCTTGCCGGCCACCTTCCCTTCCCTCTTCAAATCATCTTATCCTGTACTTCCTTTTACAGTAGTTCACCTCTCAGTTTTATTTATTTATTTTTTTAATTTTTAATTTTTTTTAATATATGAAATTTATTGTCAAATTGGTTTCCATACAACACCCAGTGCTCATCCCAAAAGGTGCCCTCCTCAATACCCATCACCCACCCTCCCTCCCTCCCACCCCCCATCAACCCTCAGTTTGTTCTCAGTTTTTAACAGTCTCTTATGCTTTGGCTCTCTCCCACTCTAATCTCTTTTTTTTTTTTCCTTCCCCTCCCCCATGGGTTTCTGTTAAGTTTCTCAGGATCCATATAAGAGTGAAACCATATGGTATCTGTCTTTCTCTGTATGGCATACTACGTGGCAATGAGAAAGAATGAAATGTGGCCTTTTGTAGCAACGTGGATGGAACTGGAGAGTGTGATGCTAAGTGAAAGCCATACATCTCTCAGTTTTATAAGCTCATAGAATCAGAGAAGGTTTGAACTCAGAGCTCTGGTTTTAAATGACGGGGGCAGTACTTTGGAAAAAAAAGTTCAAATCCAGTCATGGTACAGATGGTGGGGAGAGAGCTCCAGAGAGGACCCAGCTTGTTCAAGGCCACCCCACGATTCTGTAAGGGACTAGTCTGAGCAGGGAGTGAGTCACAGAAGAAGGGAGTTGGCACTCGAACAGGAAACCCGGCTGCTCACCTCCATAGACTCTGTTCATGATGAAGAAAACCCTGGTGTAATAATCACATTTCCAGAAGAATTAAAAAACAAAAACAAAAAAACAACGTAGCAGGATTCATCCAAACCCCCCAGCAGTCCTGTCGGAAGGTAAGGTAGGTAGAAACATCTCTATTATAGGAGTGACAAAACAGACTGGGGCAGGGGAATAATGTTTAACAAATACTTCCTGTAGGTCAGGCACTTTCACATGTTATTTAACTCTTAGCCCCACCATTAAGAATTTATAACACTGTTCTACAGACAGGAGCCCGAGGTTCAGAAAAATTAACTGGTCACACGACTGGAGTGAGCGTAAGCTGAAAAGAAGCCTTGTCGAAAGCCCGTGTGGTCTGTGAGAGGAACCCAGGCCCCTCAGGTGTTACAACATGCCTGTGGGTGAATCCGGGCTGGAGATCCAGCCTTTTGGCCCAGAAAACTTTCCAGAATTGCTCAGGAAAGAAGCCCAGACGGTTGGCATGCCCTCACCAAGGGAGGACAGAGTTAGCACTGATTCATTATTGATATTGATGCGCACGGCCTGCAGGACAGAGCTGAGGAGCAGGGGCGGAGGGGTCAAGTTGAACTGAGGCCTTGTGTATTGTTCACTTGGCAAAACTGGCTGCATGAAGAGAAGGCACAAGAATGAGGGCTTAAAAAGTAAGCTTTGTTTTTTATTCTGGACCGGGCGGCGGGGGGTGGGGGGAGGGTGGTTGTAGATGATTTCTTCTTTTTTTTTTTTTCATGGAAAATAGTGGCATTGTTCATAAAAAAATTAGAAACATATTAAGGTTTGGGGCACCTGGGTGGCTCAGTTAAGCGTCTGACATCAGCTCAGGTCATGATCTTAACGGTCCGTGAGTTCAAGCCCCGCGTCAGGCTCTGTGCCGACAGCTCAGAGCCTGGAGCCTGTTTCAGATTCTCTGTCTCCCTCTCTCTCTGCCCCTCCCCCACCCACGTTCTGTCTCCTCTGTCTCTCTCTGTCCTTCTCAAAAATAAATAAACATTTTTTAAAAATAAAAAAAAAATATAGAAACTTCAAAAAAAATGGTGAAAATCATCCAGAATGCCACCACCAATAGTCATCGTTAACCATGGTTGCATATCTACCTCTCCAGGCCTTTTTTCTTGGCCAGGAAACATACCCATATTATCTTCTTTGTATTTTCCTATACTTTCCAGAATTTCCATACATTTTATGTATTTATTTTGTGTATATTAAACATTTTTTTGAGAGAGACAAGGCGCGCGTGCCCACACACATGCATATGTGAGCGGGGGAGGGGCAGCGGGAGAGGGAGACGGAGAATTTTAAGCCAGCTCCACTCTCAGCATGAAGCCTGACTTGGGGTTTTATCTCACCACCATGACATCATGACCTGAGCCGAAATCAAGAGTCAGATGCTTCACCGACTGAGCCATCCAGGTGCCCATATATTAAACATTTTTAATCAAAAGAGTCATTTGGGGCTAGATGATGAAGAGCTTTGGAATCGCAGGATCAGGGTTTTGGTTACGTGTCTTGCATGTCTGTCTGTCTATTTTCAAACTCTGCCTTGTTCCAAAAATGATTGGAGATGAAAGGATAAAACGTGTAGACGTTATTCCATTAACGACCAGAACGTACTAAACACCTTCCAGCAGAAGTTGCAAAGATTCCTCTAGACAATGTGCTGGAAACTTAGTGCTTGGGCCCCCAACATCAGGGACGTGTTAGAAATGCAAATTCTCAGGCCCCACCCCAGACTTAGCCCAAGACTCTGCGTGTTGGGGACCCAGGAATCTAATCATCCAGAAATCCTCCAGAGATTCTGATGCCCTGTGAAGCTTAGGAGTTTCTATTCTACCCTTTTGCAGTATTTAGAGAACATGTTGGGCAGGGAGGAGATAGTGTGAAGAGAAATCCCAAAGACATTAAGGCGAGATATGAAGAAGGACTGGATGTGGATGGGAATCCTAGCTGCCAGGAAGTTTTAAGTGGAAGAATGGCTCAGAAGCCCAGTCCTGCATGCCCTGTGTTTGGTTTTGGTTCAGCTGGTAGTCCTGAGCCCTTGAATTATCACCTGCAATCTGCATTTATACAATACCACAGCAGGACTTACGAATCAATTATATATATATGTATCGATATATATAATTGATATATATATCAATACATATATATATAATTGATATATATATATCAATTATATATATATCAATATATATATATAATTGATATATATATAATTGATATATAATATATATTTCCTGTATATATATATATAGATATAGATATATATCTATATATATATAGGCATATAGGCATCGGTGTAAATCCTTCCCATAACAAGGCAGGCTAAATTTTCGATAAGTTCACTTTAAAAATCAGGTTTCCCTATTAATTTCTAAATAGAAGCGCTTGCCTTCTTGTGCACATTAATACAAAAGAGAAACAAAACAAAACATTTAAAACCTTTCCCAGCTTGCCACTCAATAGCTACATGTTCTAGAAAGAGAATGTTTTTATGTGTGTGTGCGCTTTCTTCCTTTTATTTATTTTTTTTCTTCAGCCCTCTGAAGATGGAAGTGTCTGCAATTCATTCTGAGTCCTTCCTCAGCTCTGATTTCATATTGAAGTTCACTTCCCAGGCCCCCTCCCCCATTTTGAAAGATGACATTGTTCCCCACAATGACTCCCTCAGGATCCTCCCACGTCATGCCTGCCAAGCCCCAATGACAAGATATAGGGGGCAGTTAGACTATTACATACCCTTCCTGCCACTTTCAATCAAGCCTAATGCAATCAGAAACACATGACTACATCAACACATCTCCTTTAATCAAATGTGATTAAGTCAGTCATTAGTTTTTCAAGACAAATAAAGGATACAAGCGCTGGTATAACAAACGTAACCGCCCCCCTTCTTAAGTGATTTGTTAGAAAGGAAGCCCCCTGGAGCACAGAACTTGGGACCTTCTGAGGCTGCTGGACTTTTCCTGCTGCAGTTTATTACCATAAAGCATCCTGGGTTTGTATACACAATTTCTTCCTCCCTGTCCCCTCTCACAAAGCTTCCGTGTTGTCAACCAGAATTTGGCTTCAGCTTGATCAGGATGATTTCATTATCCCATTGTTACCATTATGACTTGGGCAATTAGTAGTTTATAAGTATAAATTTATGGCAATCTGTGATCCAGGCGCATTGGCAGTAGTCAGGGCATAATAAAAACCCAATCAATTTCTTTCATTTAATATGTAGGCTGTGACCCTAGTTTTGATTAGAACTCTTAGCTATTTCATCTTTAAATAAAAAAGAATGTCTGCAAGCAATTATATGGTGTGTTAATTGGATATTCCTTTTTATCTCTTATACTACTGAATGCATTGCTAACGAAATCCTTGTTTTCTCTTTCTGTCTCAGTCTCAATGATATCTCTGGGCATCCCTCTCTCTGAAGGTTCCTGTCTTTGTCTCCCTGAATCTTTGTCGCTTCCCCATTCAGTCCTCTCTCTCTCTCCCTTGTGCATCCTCACTGGCCATACACAAGTTGGCTAAAATTATCAGGGGCTTTCCACCATCGGCACTGTGTTCTACGTACCCCACTTACCATCAAGATATGGGGGCATTATGGAGCTGAGGTCACCAGATTGTCTAAAAGGTCTAGCACACAGCAGGTGCCCAATTATTGGTAAATGAATGAATGAGGCCAGTAGTTCCGTGTGTATCAAATTTCCCAGGGTACTTTGCTGAGGCATGCTCTTTTTCGAGAGCAGTATTTCCCTGATGGGTCCACGCCCTTGAGTCTACACTCCAAAAGGTGGCCGTATTGGGGGGGGGGGTGGGAATTGAAAGAGGACTCTAGTTCTACAGATGGGGAGCCCGGGTCCACGAACGTGACTGACTGCCATGCAGGGACCGAGTCTCCTATCTCTGTCATGTGGAATATGCCCTTTATGGGATGATTTTGTAAACTGGGATGAGCCAGTACCTGGAAAGTGGCCTCCACACTTTCACAGTGTGTGTGCGTGTGTGTGTTTAATTTCTTAAACAAATACTTCTGTAGTGTTTAATATCCTTCAGTCATCCACAGACAGAATTCTAATCCTTTCCTCAGTATAAACGCATCAGGAAAAGCGTGGTTCAGCATAAGCATCCCTCCCGGGCCTTCCAGCTTCCTTTCCAAGCTGTACCCACTCTTCTCCAGGTCCTTGGTCAGCATCCTAGAGTTTCCTGTATAAGCCCGTATTTCCTGGATCCTATGTTTTCCTTTTTTCCTGTTTTGCTCCTTTGCTTCTGCAAAATACACTCTCCAGTAGCATCCCTAGAAAGGGCATATGGGAGGGGGAAAAAATGTTTGCAACCTGGTTTGTCTGCAAACGCCTTTGTTCTCTCCTCTTACACAATGACCATTTGGCTTGGTCAGAATTTGAAGCCAGCTTTCTTCAGAATTTTCAAGGTATCTCTGTCAGTCTTCCAGTTCTCCATGTGACTGTTGAGATGCCTGATGTCCTACACCTTTCAAGTCCTCAGTATATGACTTCCTTCCCCTTCTCTCAGGACCTCTGTGGCTCCTAGAATCTTTTCTATCCTTGAGTCCTGAGATTTCACAATTTTGTGCCTTCTCGCAGGACCTATGATCACTTTGTTTCTGAACCCTGGAAATACATTCTTCAATTCTGGAAAAATTTGCCTGGTAATTCTCGAGTAATTTCCTCTTCTCTTGGTTTTCTTTCTCTGGAACTCATCCTGTTGGCCAAGGGCAATGGGCCTATTTTCAATCTCTAATTTTCTCATCTTTTTTCTCCTAATTTCCATCTCTTTGTCTTGCCTTTTCTTTTTATTTTCTCACTTTTATCTTTCAACCCTTTTGTTGAATTTTTATGTTTACTATACTTTTAATTTTCTGAAGTGTCCTTCTTTTGTGACTACGCATTCAGAGCATCCTATTCCTGTTCCAGAAGCAATAGTTCTCTTTTCTGTCCAAGAGGGTTGATGCAGATCTCTCTGACCCCGAAGATCATGTTCTGACCATGATATTCTGCCTAAACAACCATCTCTTTTTGGTGTTCATAGTCTATTCCTTTGAGAAACTTGAATTGATTGAAATTGCTTCCTGATGGAGATCACCAACTACAGCATACGCTACACAAGAGCAGGGACCATGACTGTTCTCTTGACCAATGTAGACACTTGACCCAATTCCTCACATGAGTAGCATGCAGTAAGTCATGTGAGTCTTTGGCAAATGAACGAACGAATGAATGAATGATGCAAGGACAGGGGTTCCCTGATTTTAATACAGCAGCCGCATAAGGGAAACACAGTGGCTTTCTAGTTCCTGTGTTGTCACAGCCATTCAGCAGCCCTTGAGGTGACAAAACCATTTCCAAGCGAGTGTGGCCCTGTCCCCGTGTCTGCCTAATGGAAATAGAATCCTCTAGGAAACTGCAGAAACAGGAGGTGCGAGGTGTTTAACAGGGCTGGCCAATGAGTTCATTTATAATGTTAACAAACCCAATTCCTGAACAAGCTCAGAGGCCCCGATTGGACCTGTCAGCCAGGAGAGACAGCTGTCGGTCAGGATTCATGGTGGGCACCCACCTGCCCTAAGGGCCAGCCTGGCAAGGGGGGGCCAGCGGGAGTGGGAAGATAACAGAGATAAATCTAAATTCATTCGGGAAGCAGTCACACTCAATGACATATTCACTGACTTCTTCAACAGCTCATTTGATAATGTTCTCTCCGCACTATTCATTTTTCTGAAAGATGAAAGCCGGCTGAGGATCTCATCTGCTCACTGATGCAGGGAAAGGATTTGAAATTAGTGCACACACACACACACACACACACACACACAACAACAACTGAAAGGAGGAGTTGATGGGGGAAGCAGGAACCGCTCTGATGACCAGTTTTGTAGTTGGTCCTGACACAGGAGACCCAGCAGCCTGGTGTGAGGTCACCTCTGATTAGTTATGCATTATAATTCAACAATATGCCAATGAGCAGAGAGGAGGCTCAGTAGGGAGGGGGGCATCTATCATGATAATTAATTGCTTGAAGAATGTTATCTGCCTGGTGAGGGGCAGGTCATGACTTGCCTGTGATTAGAGGGGAGAGAGGTCAGAAGCTCGGGGCCGGGTGCTACTTTCTTCTCAGCGTGTCCTAAGTCTCACTCTGCCTATCACATACATGCAGCAGCTCGTGTTTACCGAGTGCCGGTCGCTGTGCAGAGTCCAGGGGTACGAGAGAAAATGAGACGTGGGTAGGGCTCTCTGGCACCACCTTCCAGAGAGGAAGACAAACCCAGAAATGTTCAACTCCAGTGTGTCCGTATATTGTTCTACAGAGATCTACAACGCGGGCTCACCTTTAACAGCACCTATTGGGAGGGCAGACCGACAACTCTTTGTTTCAATTCGATGCTCGCACATGGCTTCTTAAAGAAATGAATGTTTTGTGGTAGAGTATGGAGAAAACAGGCTTTTGAATCGATCAGGCAAGTCTGGGTTTGAATCCTGACTCTCCTATTTTACAGCAGTGCGACGACGAGCAACTGACTGTGTGCCTGGGTCACATTTTCCTTCTTGGTAAAATGGGGATAATAAAACCTAACTTTCAGGATTAAATGTTATGAAGATTGACATCTAAGTTGCTTAGCCTAGCATGTGGCAGATGTTACGGGGCTGGTCCCCCTATCCCGGCAAGCAGGGGCCTGGCTGGGGGTCTGGGTGGGGAGTGGCCCAGAGATTGGGGCAAGATATGAAAGGAGAGTCCTTCCTCCTCATTCACAGGGTGGTGCTTGACACTCTAGGACTTTGCTGAAAAAATAACGGACCAGTGGTTCACGGCACAGAGTATTTCTTATTCATGTTCTCCAGCAAATTCTGGGTAGATGTTCTTAAAAAGGATCATCAATCCAAATAAAGCCAGAGGGAGAAAGAGACGCAGAGACAGAGAGAGACCTGGTACAAAAGTAAACGAGACAGAAATGGAGAGAAAACAAAATGTAAGAGGCTTGAGGCAAACAAGTAAGAAATAATCCCTTAGCAATCCTGTCAAAGTTTAGACAGCTGCCAACTTTTTATCAGATTCCCAAAATCACCAATGTGAGATAGTTACATATAATTACAAGACCAACCAAGAAGCAGACTCTTAGGTAGATATTTGGTGAGATGTTACTTCCTTATCCAAGTTCACTGGCAACCCAAGAGCTGACTCAGGGGATACTTTACCAACGCACATAGAAGTCCTCACTGCATTTCCAAGATAAAATATACCTACCATTACCCAGTTTTTTCTTCTTTTTGCTTTCACAATGATTATCCATTGCCTCACACCTAAGATCCTGTTCACTAGAAACCGCAAATTTACTGACGAGTGGGAGCAGGAAGAGGGAAGCATACCAGGAAAATGTTTATTGTTTTCAAAATAGGAGAGCCAGTACTTAACGATAATAAAGGCACCAAACAGTGGCAGGAAGGCAGAGAGAAGAGTAGAAGTGGGGTCCAGCTACCCCAGAGTGCAGGAGCCATTTAACTTCCAAAGTCATTTCTTTGTTAATCTTATAATCAGATGGTTCTTCCACCTTCCAAGGGAGTTTGGAGGGGGTGACCCGAGAATTTTTACTGACATTTTTTTTTCAATTAGGAATTTTAACCCATTTATATCTGATGTCAGGACTATTAAGTTTCACATCACCAATGTTATAATATTTGTTGCTTTTATGTACATTACCTTGGTTTTTCTTGCGCGAGGGGTGATGCTTTGCCTTAAGAACCCTATTTGTAAAGAACAGAAGCCTCTATACTTTCTCAGAGGTGAAGTAGTTCTCTTTTATGGATGTAGAAAGAGAACATCTGTGGCCACAAAGGCGCTCATCTTTTACATCTGCGTGCCACGCTTCTCGCGGCAAACCACCTTTCCACTCATATGCAGCCCTCTGACCTCTTACTTCCAGCTCACTTGAGGCTTAGATGACCTGCTGAGCTGCTTCAGCAAGAGTGCTTGACCAGGATCTCCATGCTTTATTGTTCAAATTCTCAAGCAGAATGCCGGTGCTTCTAGCCAGCGTCTAACCTGCACCCCTTGGGTTTGGTATCACCCTGGTGTGTGGGTCAGGTGCTCCATTCCTGCTGATGGGGGGCTCTGGGCAGGAGACTGGTTCTCACAAAGTGAACGTGTACAGGAAAGCTGTGATTGATGATTGCTGTTTCTACTAATGTCCTTTTTTATTTTGTATTTTTAAAAAAGTTTTTAATGTTTATTTATTTTTGAGAGAGAGCAAGGGAGGGGCAGAGAGAGGGGCAGACACAGAATCCAAAGCAGGCTCCAGGTCCTGAGCTGTCAGCACAGAGCCCAACATGGGGCTCGAACTCACGAACGGCGAGCTCATGACCTGAGCCGAAGTCAGATGCTTAACCGACTGAGCCACCCAGGTGACCCTAATGCCCTTTTTTAAAAATTCATTTGAAAGGAATATATTGCTTTTTATTCCACTAGAAATTATCTTCAAGTTACATTTTATTTAAAATCATCAGCATTGACCATGGACCCATGCTCTTGGTACCTGCCTATATTAGATAAAGAACTGAGTTCATTTGTAAATTTCCCCACCCATTTCCCCTCTGCCGATATGGTCTTGGATTTCAGACCTGGATTATTACTGGGTTATTATTAGTAACATATATCACCTTTAAATGATGTGCTGTCAATACACGTAATGAATACATTCTACATACAACACAAATCTATATTTCATTGATTTTCTTTGTTCACTAGTTATTTTATACCGTGACATTTTAATTCCCGAGTTCTTTATATCATGACTCCTATCCTGGCTTAAAATCTTCAAGTTATAAACGCCACCCCATGGACCCACCACACATTTCTTTTTTCCTCAGAGACAGTTCAAGAGTGGTTTACTTGCTTAGCTCTTTTAGAAATAAGACTCTTCTTTCTTGCACCCCTTCATGGAAGACTTGTAATGTATCATACATTCTCCAGCCACAATCTTCTGTTTCTTTTTTTGACTTTTGAAATTTAGTGGGGTTTTTGTTTTTGTTTTATCAAAAGTGTAAGGCTAGCCTGTTTTGTTTTCTTCCTCTTCCCATGACTTTCTTTCTGTCTGTATGCCCGCTGTGCTTTGTTTGCTTCTGATTTTTTTCTAAAGTCACCAGAATAAATCCAGATGTTCATTTTTTACTAAATTTGCCTCATGCACAGTAGGCCCCTTTAGTCTAAAGATAAATTTCTTGGGGCACCTGGGTGGCTCAGTTGGTTGAGCGTCTGACCTCGGCTCAGGTCATGATCTCACAGTCAGTGAGTTCAAGCCCCACGTTGGGCTCTGTGCTGGCAGCTTGGAGCCTGGAGCCTGCTTGGGGTTCTGTGTCTCCCTGTCTCTCTGCCCCTCCCCTGCTCATGCTCTGTCTCTCTGTTTCTCAAAAATAAATATTTAAAAACTTAAAAAAAGAAAGATAAATTTCTTTACATCATGATTTTTTTTCTCTCTCTTCTTCCTCTGTTTTCTCAATTTTCTCCTTCTGGCATTACTCCAGATATTTTGGGACCTCCAGAATCTGCTTGCAATGCCCTTCCCCCCAACTATATTTTTCTTAGATAATTTTCTTAAATGTATCTGTTATCTCTGTCATTTATAACAGTTTTTTTTTTCAAGTTGAAGGACAAGACACTTCAACAATTAACAGCGTAATCAAAGTTCACCAAAAAGATACTGGAGACATCACATTTCTGGCTGAAGGGGTTAATAAAGTTGACGATCTAGTTCATCTCTGAGGATCTGGCTTGCATAAAAGCCAGAACTGGCTTCAGAAGTAGGACATAGAGGGAAAAGCGAGAGTGTTTTTACCACATGTTGGGACGGGCACCACAATAATGAATGATGATCCAGAATCCAAGTAAGCTCTTCCTGCTGTAATGGGTACAGATGTGTTACTAAAACGTGAATCCTAAAATGAGAAGCAGCTCTTGTGACCAGATTGAAATAAATTCTGTTAAAAGAGAGGAAAACTAATGTATGTAAAATGCTCCCCTTTCTGTATAAATGGAAACAGCGTAGAGATGTTTTCATCGTGTCCAAATAAATGATTCATCAGTGAAAAACAACAAAACACTTTTTGTTTTTAGCACTTTGTATGTCTGTCACCTTTCCCTAATTTCTGGCATTAATGCTTGCTTTCCCCTATTTTTATTTATCCTATTATTCATTTTAACAGGAAAATCGAAGGCAGGGGAGAATCTGACTCATGATCTAGGCATCACCTGATCTTACAATGCCTTCTGATTTCCAGCGGCTCTTTCTAGGTATTTGCTGTCGAAACTCATGACAGAGGAGGGGGACAGAATTCCACATGGACATGAATCCTGGCAAAGATGAAGCCCAGAGCTGGCTTGGATTAAAGCCCTATCCTGGGGAGGCAGACGTAAGAGAGACATTTATAGCAGGGACAGAAGGACAGGTCAGACTCAAGTGAGCTTGCAGATAAGAACTGGACCATCTGAGGGGCGCCTGGGTGGCTCAGTCGGTTGGGCGGCCGACTTCGGCTCAGGTCATGATCTCGCGGTCCGTGAGTTCGAGCCCCGTGTCGGGCTCTGTGCTGACAGCTCGGAGCCTGGAGCCTGTTTCCAATTCTGTGTCTCCCTCTCTCTGACCCTGCCCCGTTCATGCTCTGTCTCTCTCTGTCTCAAAAATAAATAAACATTAAAAAAAAATTAAAAAAAAAAAAAAAAGAAAAAAAGAACTGGGCCATCTGAGAGACGACCTGAGGTCAGGGTCAGCAGCAGCCACAGCGCAGTCAAGCACACGGGAGCCAGGAAGCGCGGACAGTGAGCAGCCCTGTACCAGCTCTTCCAGCTCCAGGGCTGGCACCCAGACCCCTCCCCAAGCTGACAGCGCAGGAGTCACCCTGACTCCCCCCACGTGCTCTCCTCGCCTCACGTTCAATGAACAGCTTGCTCTTGTCCATCTCTTGTCCTAAACAATGATGGCACCACCTCCTTCTCCGTAGTCTCCTGCCCCCTTCCCAGTCCAGGTCACTTCAACTACATAGTTCCCAACTGGTCTTCTGACCCCT
Organism: Neofelis nebulosa; assembly: GCF_028018385.1. Lineage (NCBI taxonomy): Eukaryota > Metazoa > Chordata > Mammalia > Carnivora > Felidae > Neofelis > Neofelis nebulosa. The sequence goes on along the minus strand of NC_080791.1, from coordinate 71,744,296 downwards.
GTGGTTCCTTCTTATACCTAAAATGCATATTGCATCCCTTCTCAGATTAAAGTTTTCTGCATCTTCCTCTTATCCTCAGGATATGTCCCAAATCCATGCCGTCTGCGAGGCCCTGCCTCTGTGGTTCCTTGGTCACCACAGTCCCCCACCCCTTGCTCTCTGCTCCCCTCTCTCTTCCTCCTTCTCCCAGATGGCTACCGTCTCTCCCCCTTCCCACCAGGCCCAGTCATGACCTGTGTTCTCTGCCAGAAACACGCCCTCAGCTATCTTTCTGAATGCAACCTTAGCTCTTCCTTGACCTTGAACTTTTCATAAAGTATACCACTTGGTTCACCTCTGTGCCACATACAGTGATCTTCAAGGACTTGCACCAGGTGCATTAAAGGCATGATGTGTTGTAGTGAGTCGAATGGTGACCCCTAAAAAGATACATCTACTATCCTATTCCCCAGGATTCGTGGATGTTACCATATTTGGGGAAAGGACCTTTACAAATATGATTAAGTTAAGATTGGGATCATTCTGGATTACCTGAGTGGGCCCTAAATTCTCCCCTAGGGCCTCTGGAGGGAGTGTGGTCCTGACAACATCTTGATTTTAGACTTCCATTCTCCAAAACTGAGAGAACAAATTCATTGTTTTATGCCACAATATTTGGAAGGAATTTGGTATGGCAACACCAGAAATCAAATACATAGGTGTTTGGGTCATGGGTATGCATGAATGCGCCTTATCTGTGATGGACGTTCTTGCTGAATTTCATTTCATGCTGGCCTTTAAAGGGAAGGAGCTAGAACCCAATGTCTGACATGTTCTCCTCTCCGCATCCCTTTCTGAAAGCAATCTGGGCCTTTTGTGTTGCCATTCAACTTGGGTACTTATGTAATTTTATTGGGCTAACAAGATCCTTTCAACTATTACCTTCTCTCTGTCTAAACCAATGGTTCATTCTAGTCCCTTGGTGGTGTCTCATGTTTGTTAAGCTTCTCTCCCCACCCCTTTCGTCTCCTCCCTTCTCACACTCCAGCAGTTTCCCTGAAATTAAAGTATATACCAGTGTGCCCTGTCTCAAGTAGAGAGTCAAATTTCATTACCACTTGAGCACTTTAAATCAATATTTGGGCATTTAATGATTTTGCTCATTTTATCTGAATACATTAGAGAAGTCTGATAGGCCTATTAGGGTCCCTGTGATTAACATCTTCGAATCAGCAAAAGGTGCCAATTTTAAAAAATTGGCTTGTTTCGAGCCCACCATAAAAATCTGCATAATTTAGCAATTATTTTATCATTTTGAATATATATTAAAAAGTAGTTTTCAGTGTTTAATTAGAAGATATAGTCAACATATTTTAAAGTGAGATACCTCCTCTACGTACTTAAGAGTTGAAAGGAAGAAATATTTGGGGCCGGCTCCAATTTGTAAAGTAACTTCCCATCATGTTTCCACCCAAGGCATACGTGACCTTTAATCATCCTGTGTGCCCCTCATTAGGAGCAGATTTACAACTAATCAGATGAAGTAGAATCTCCCCTAGAGGCTCTGGGTAGTGACACCACAATTAATGAAGAGGCTATGTCCTCAAAACTCAGTAGCTTTGTTAACTTAACCCCAGAGGCAGAAATCCTAGAGACTGTACTGGATGTGTTTTAGGGGGGCACAGGCCATTCTGCAAACTTCCTGCAAAAATTAAGTCTGGGATGATAGATGTAACATACCAATTTCTCCCTTCCTAGCTGCACCCACTCAGGGCCCTGATGTAGTCCTACCTGTCAAATTCCAGGCTCATAATTCAGTACAAAAAAAAAAATCACTAAATGATTATCACTAGTAGCTCTTTGGACTTTTGTTCAAAGAGGCTTGGATAGGTCTGGATAGGACAGCAACAAAGCCAGCTGTGCAAGTGACGAGCGAGGAGGTTTGGATCCAGCCTCAAAGCTAGAACAGGGCACGGAGCTGGTGTGAGACAGCTGGGGAGAATCAGAAAATATTGTAAAGAAATACAAAGGGCATATCGGATCGTTGGATGCTGGGAAGAAAAAATAAAGAGCTGGAAACATGAAAGGAGCGTTGCACAGAACTTAGCCAAATATCAGTAACACTGGGCGGGGTGATTGCAGAGTCTGAGCCCATCGGCTGATGGGCACAACATATGGGTTGGTTGTGCTTCTTAATCATCTGGGAAGAGAATAAAAGCAGGCAAATCTCATTCAGCTGATTTCATCTCAGATGCTGGTCCTTCATCATCCCTACCCTTGCTCTAACTTTGCCCTATCTTCTATAATTCACTCACCATATTTGACCTCCCTTTCTTTGCCTACCCTTCTGGCTTGTTTTGGCAGCAGCTTCTCTTCCCCAGTTTGGATCCTGTTTCTTCTGTTATTTGATTTCTGCCCCTGAGCCTCCTTGGACCTCTGCCCCTTCCCCTAAGGTCCAAACCTCATCAACCATGACAGTATAGAAGTATGATGTTTTCGTGTAAACACTCAGGGGCACAGGAAAACAGATAGGACTGGAAGGTGTCATGGGATCACTCTAAGAGCCTCAGGGAAGAACCAGGAGGCAGGCCCAGCTGGCAGAGGTGCTTCAAGGGAGCAGGTAAAACAACATCCAGAAGGTTTCATGTCCGGCAAAGTTATCGGTGTCTATGTTCTAGTACCCCATGGGATAGACTGGTAAAGTACTAGGCAGATACCACCTTGGAAAATTATAACCATTAACAGAGCACAGCAAGGTGGTGAGGATGACAGGCCAAGTAGCCAGGAAGTCCTCTAGGAAAGAGAGGAATGAGAGAGAGAGTTGAGAAGGAGAAGTCATAGGACCCCCACGGTACTGAGAGAGGCCTTCTCGACTTGGGGTACCTCCAACCTCTCTAAAGCCCGTGGTTCTAATTGCCTGTGCCCTTTTGTGGGCAGAGGACGCATCAGCCAGTACTTCCTGTCTCACAACAGGAAGACCTCTTTAAAGAAAGGAATAAGACAGACAACTGCAAACTTGTAAAGCACCGTAGACTCTGGTTGCTGTGCAGACCTATGCGTCTTTTCCAAACTCTTTCCTGCCAAACACCATTTCCTAATCAAGTACATCTTCCAAATGTCCCATCAGAATCACAGAGCCCAACCTGTGAAAGTATACAGCTGAATTTCGTCACCACTCGGATCCATCGATCCGATTCGAACCCCTGGATATTGAATCCTAGGTACCTGCTCTCACGACGTCTCTACCTCCGCCATCTGCCTTAAGCACACAGTAGACATTCTCCTCTTTGCTTCCGTTACATTTTTGTAAGCAACAAATATTAGCTTAGGGCCTGGTGAGCACCAGGCCACAGGCTTGGCACTGGTTCCAAGAGATAAACAAGACACAGCCCTTCTCTTTCAAAGTGCATACTCTTCATCACAGCATCGTTAGAGATACTGTCATTGTTTCTGGCTTTATCACCAAATATGTCCACCTTGACCTCAAGACCGTGTCATTATCCACACATCGTATTAAGTCCTAGCCGTGATCTAACACAGAATTGGGTTTAAACTGCACTGCTCTTAAGTGTGTGCTCCTGGGGATGCTGCTTGTGCCCACTACTTCAGACCATCCTTCCTCATTCTTTACTAAGCCATTCTCAAAATTCTTCAATATGCAGGCCACGGAGACTTGAACTTCCTTCAGTGAAGGACTGACCGCTGTAAGAATTTGTGTTCCCACTGGCGCGCCTGGGAGGCTCGGGTGGTTAAGCGTCCAACTTTAGCTCGGGTCATGTTCTCACCGTTCGTGAGTTTGAGCCCCGCATCGGGTTCTCTGCTGTCAGCACAGAGCCTGCTTCAGATCCTGCTTCAGATCCTCTACACCCACCCCCTCCCCCCCCCTGCCCCCAGGCTCTCTTTCAAAAAAATAAATATAAAAAAAAAAAATTGTGCTCCCACAGTCAACAACTAGAAAACCAGACAAAACGCATGCAACAGTGGTTTTCAGACGTTGGACAACACACAGCGTGAGGCTGTGACGCCCGAGAGAAGAGAAACAAAGATTAGCTCTACATTACACCATCTTCCCACCTGGTGTCCCTGTGCCATAACGCAGAGAGGAATCCAGAGCAAAGCTCAGCTCTGAATTGAGGAGGCAGAGATCAGAGTTGTAGCTCGGACTACAACACCACTCATTCAGTAATAGGTAGGCAGGAAATCTACAAGGCGCTATAGAAAACCTGAAGGACACTGTCAACCACTTTGTGTCCACTGACATTTATTTACGGAACACTACAGGAACGACAGCAGGATGCACACTCTTTGCAAGTACACGTGAACGTTCACCAGGAAAGGCCGTATTCTGTATCTAACTGGTTTAAAACAAGCACTAACATGGGGCGCCTGGGTGGCGCAGTCGGTTAAGCGTCCGACTTCAGCCAGGTCACGATCTCGCGGTCCGTGAGTTCGAGCCCCGCGTCAGGCTCTGGGCTGATGGCTCGGAGCCTGGAGCCTGTTTCCGATTCTGTGTCTCCCTCTCTCTCTGGCCCTCCCCCCGTTCATGCTCTGTCTCTCTCTGTCCCAAAAATAAATAAAAAACGTTGAAAAAAAAAAATAAAACAAGCACTAACAGATTTAAAAGAATTAAAATCATGCTAAGCGTGCTTCCTAACAAAAATGAAATTAAATTTGAGAGAAATAACAGGAAATCTGCATAATTCCTATCGTTTGGAAATCAAACAAGCCCTTCCTAAGTAACATATGGATCAAAGAGGAAGTCTCAAGAATAATTAGAAAATATTTTGAACTGAATGAAAATGCAACACAACATATCAATATTTGTGTTATGTAGTTAAAGCAGGGCTTAGTGAAGAGGTCAGCAAACTATGGTGGAACAGCCCTGAAGTTAAAAATGTGTTTTTCATTTTTTAAAAAGTGTCTTTATTGGGGCGCCTGGGTGGCGCAGTCGGTTAAGCGTCCGACTTCAGCCAGGTCACGATCTCGTGGTCTGTGAGTTCGAGCCCCGCGTCAGGCTCTGGGCTGATGGCTCAGAGCCTGGAGCCTGTTTCCGATTCTGTGTCTCCCTCTCTCTCTGCCCCTCCCCCGTTCATGCTGTGTCTCTCTCTGTCCCAAAAATAAATTTAAAAAGTTGAAAAAAAAAAAAAAAGTGTCTTTATTTATTTTGAGAGAGACAGGGAAAGCACGAGCTGGGGAGGGGCCGAGAGAGAGGGAGAGAGACAGAATCCCAAGCAGCCTCCGCATTGTCACTGCAGAGCCCAACGCGGGGCTGAAATCTATAAATCTTGAGATCATGACTTAAGCTGAAACCAAAAGTCGGCCACTCAACCGACTGACCCACCCAGGTGCCCCTGTTTTTTTACCCGCTTTTAATTTTTTGAAAAAAAAAAAAAAAAAAAAACAAGAAGAAGAAGGAGGAGAAGCAGGGGTGGGAGATATGTGAGAGAAAAAAAAGAAGAAGGGGGAAGGGAGGGAAAGGAGACAAGGACTATTCAACAAGGGCCATCTATAGCCTGCAAAGTCTAAAATATTTACTATCTGGCTCTTTACAGAAAACATTTGCCAACCCCTTGCTCAGAGGGAAATGAATAGCATCAAATACTTTAATTAGAAATCACAAAAGTTCTCAAATCAGTAATTTAAGTTTTAATCTCAAGAAGCTAGTACAAAAAAGAGCATGACTCAAAGTATGCAACAAGAGGGATATAATGAAGATAAGAGTAGAAATCGTCAACATTGAAAGCAGAAAAATTATCAATAAAGTCAGTAAAACCAAAGGCTGGTTCTATGAAAAAAAATCATTAAATCAGTAAACCTCTCAGCAGACTAACCAAGAAAAAATGAGAGAAGATAGGGCTCCTGAGTGGCTCAGTTTGAGCATGGGACTCTTGATTACAGATCCAGTCATGACCCCAGGGTTATGGGATTGAGCCCTATGTCGGGCTCTGCACTGAGCATGGAGCCTGCTTAAGGCGCTCTCTCTCTCTCTCTCTCTCTCTCTCTGTCTCTTGGGGTGCCTAGTGGCTCAGTTGGTTGAGCGTCTGACTTCGGCTCAGGTCATGATCTCGTGGTCCATGAGCTCGAGCCCCAAACTCTGTGCTGACAACTCAGAGCCTGGAGCCTGCTTCGGATTCTGAGTCTCCCTCTCTCTCTGCCCCTGCCCTGCTCATGCTCTGTCTCTCTCACTCTCAAAAATGAATAAATGTTAAAAAAACAAATTAAAAAAAAAAGATAATGATCAGTTTTTAAAAACTTTATATCAACAAATTTGGTAATTTATTGTGGTGCCTGGATGGCTCAGTTGGTTTAGCATCTGTCTTTGGCTGAGGTTAAGATCTCATGGTTTGTGACTTTGAGCCCCACATCAGACTCACTGCTGTCAGTGCTTTGGATCCTGTCCCCACTGCCTCTGTGCCCCTCCCCCACTCACATTTTCTCAATCTCTCTCTCTCTGTCTCTTGCTCTCTCTCTCTCAAAAATAAATAAACATTAGGGGTGTCTGGGTGGCTCAGTCGGTTAAGGGTCCGACTTCGACTTGGTTCATGATCTCACAGTTCTCAATTCGAGCTCCGCCTCAGGCTCTGTGCTGACAGCTCAGAACCTGGAGCCTGCTTTGGATTCTGTGTCTCCCTCTCTCTCTGCCCTTCCCCTGCTCACTCTCTGTCTCTCTCTGAAAAATTAATAAACGTTAAAAAATGTTTAAAAAACAATAAATAAATAAATAAATAAGTAAACGTTAATTTTTTTTAAAAAATTAATAATTTAGATTAAATAGGCATGTTTCCTGGAAGACACAAGTTACTAAAGTTCACTCAAGAGGAAACAGACCATCTGAATAGTTCTATATTCACCTGCAGTTAAATCTCCCCCCTTCTCCCACCGTAAAAAAAAAAAAAAAACCCTCTGGGCTCAGATAGGTTCTCTGGCAAATTCCAGTATCCAGCAACTTTTTAAAGAAGAAATTATACCAAGTTTACACAAACTCTTCCAGCAAGTGGAAGAGGAAGAAACACTTTCCAACTTCTTTTATGAGGCCAACATTATTTACTTGACTACGAAAACATGACAGAGATTACAAGAAAAGAAAACTGTGGGAAAATAATCCTCACAGGCAGGGAAGAAAAAATTCTTAACAGAGCATTAACAAATCAGATCCTGTAAAAAGGATAATACATCATTACTCAGTGGGGTTTATCTCAAGAAGGCAAGGTTGGGTCCGCATCCATAAATTAATTAATATAATTCACCATATCAACAAATCTAAATGAAGAATTGTAAGATCACCTCAATGGATACATGAAAGTATTTGACCAAATTCCACATTTAGCTATGATAAAAACTCTGAATAAACTAAAAGTAGAACGAAGCTTTCTCAAACTGAAGAACAATATCTGTATAAGATCTGCAGCTACTATGATCTTTAATCGTGAAAAACTGGATATTCTGCTCCTAGAATAGTGTGTCTGCTTTCATCACTTCTATTCAGTATTGTACTGGAGGTCCTAGCTCCTGAAGGAGCAAGGAAAAGAAATAAAAGTCATGTCGATTGGAAAAGAAAAAAACAAAAACAAAAACACCTTATTCAAAATTGACATCACTATGTAAAAATCCCTAGAGGGGCACCTGGGTGGCTTAGTCCGCTGAGCACCCGGCTTTTGATTTTGGCTCAGGTCATGATGTCATGGTTGGTGGGATCCAGCCCCAGGTCAGCCTCTGTGCTGACAGCTAGCCTGCTTGGGATTCTATCCCTCCCTTTCTCTCTCTTTCTCAAAATAAATAAATAAACATTTGAAAAAAAAAAAAAGAAAATCCCTAGGAATCTTCAAAAATTATTTTCAAAGTACCTTAGTAAAATCACAGGATATTAGCTCAAATATAAAAATCAATGATATTTCTACCGTCTAGCAACAAATAACTTAACAATTGAAATACAAAACGACGCTGGGGGTGCCTGCGCGGCTCAGTTGGTTAAGCGTGGGACTCTTGGTTTCAACTCAGGTCACGATCTCATGATTCGTGGGTTCAAGCACCGCATTCGACTCTGAGCTGGTGGCAGGCACAGCGCCTGCTTGGGATTCTCTCTCTCCTTCTCTCTGCCCCTCCCCTTCTCTCTCTCTGTCTCTCAAAGTAAAAAAATAAACATGTAAAACAAAGCAAAACAAACCCCAACAATGCTGTTTATAATCCTATCAAAAACCACAATTTAAGATTAAAGTTCACAAAATACATCCAGAATCTATACACCGAAATCCACCCAACATTGCTGGGAGAAATTCGGGAAGAGCTAAATGAGAGGAAAGAGAAATACGCCATTTAACACTGCTCCAATGTCAGTACTTCTCAAACTAATGTACAGATTCGGTGCAGTCCCAGTTAGAAACCTGGCAGGGTGGTTAGAGAAACTGACATGCTAAGTCTAAATTCTACATAGAAATGCAGACTTGGGAGTCAGACTGCCTGCTTTTTGAATACTGGCTCCGCTGCCTGCAAATTTTAGCACACCTTGAGAGTTGTTTACCCAAAACTCTATCCTCCCCATCCTGCCTTTTCTTGTTGGCAGGACTTTCTTTTTCTTTTTCTTTACCGTGTCTACCCTGCTCTTCCCCGGCTCCATCCCTGGGACCCAGGTGTAGCTTGAGAGGCAATCTCCTTCTTCTAACCACTGACTGGCTTAAAGATGAGCATGTGATCCAGTATGGCCAATGAGGTATCAGTGGGGTTTACCTTGTGACTTCTGGAAGGGCTTCCCCGGTGACACAAAGAGACCTACCTCTTCTTTGTCTACTGGATGTGTTCTCGGTGAGTGTGAGGCCCAGAACTAGGCTCTCAGGAGACGAGGACAGTCTGACAAGCAGGAAGGTAGAACAAAGACCTGGAAGGAGCCTGGATCCTAGATAAAGTGGTTAAGCGGCTAATTCCAGCTCCCGTGGTGCCATCATTTGTGGAAACTTGATATTATAAGAGGAAATAAATCATTTTACTTTTGGGTTTCTGATACTTACAGCCCGAAGACCCTAACTGATGAAACTATGTGTCCTTAAGCAAGTTAATTGCTCTGTGCTTCAGCTTCCTCACCTCAAAATTAGGGATAATGGTAATTCTTTCCTCACTGAGTTTGGCGGATTAAATGAGATAATGAAAGTAGAGCGTATAGTAAAATGTCTAGTAAGCAATACATGTTGGCTGACATTATTATTATTATTATTAGCTACCATATTGGCTCTCCCCCCGCACCCTGAAAATTAGGGAAACTCATGACTGAAACACAGATTTATTTCAATCGACAAATATCTATCAGCTGTCTCCTGTATGTCAAGCTCTGTCACCATAGCTGTGAATGAGTCCCTGTCTTCCAAAGCTCACAGATTAGAGGGGAATAGAGTCAAGGAGAGAGGCAATTATGGCACAGTACTTCAGCAATTTACAGTCACTTTGACTGGTTAAATATAGGGTGTCAAGGTTACACAGAGAAAGGGCCTTTAACCATGGCAGGGTGGATTGTTAAGTCTGTAAGACTTGTTGGAGAAGGTAACATACAAACTAGGGCCTTGAGAACATGAATGAAAAATCCAGATAAAGGAGACCCAGGAAAGCATCTGGGAGGTGTTCCAAGCAGCAGAAAAAGGCACAAATAAACCTCAAAGACAAGGAAGAGCACGGGGCATTCAGGGAACTTCAAAGAGTTCAGTGTGGCTAAGCCGATTGTCAGGCTAACGGAGGGACAGGCACACTGAGAACACTCATGTAGAGTCTAAGTCATGAGAAGGAGGAACCCGCAGGCTCCCTGGAAGGGTTTCTCATTTAGAAACCGGCATAAAGTAGGCCTTAGTAATGAAAACTGTGCTGCTCCTGGTTCATGTCTCTAAATATGAATTTGACCTGTTATTTATTTAAGATGCGAAGTTCTTGCCTATACATCAAAGGCCTCCATTTAAAAAAAACATAAAATCTGGCTCAAGTTAAGATTGGAACTTTTAAAGTGGGGCAAGCTATAAATTAACAAGTTTCCCACTGTATGCATGAATTGGAGGCTTGTACTGAACTAGGTCACAGGCCTGGACCAGACTAATTGGCCTTGATTTTTTGGGTCCCTACACTGTGACAGATATTCTGGGAAAGAAAGAGAGGGCGGTTGGGGAAAATGGACTAGTGAGGTCAAGAATTAGGAGAGTAATCAAATTTAGAGACAGTTCAGAAAAGCTCTTTGATACTCTCTAGTCAGAGTTCTCAAACTTTTAAAAATATGGTACCCTATTTTATTGTTCACATTTATCTTGGTAGATTGCAAAAAATGGCCAAAAATTTCTCCAATCAATTCCAGTATGCATGGTTTTTGTACCGTGACTTTACAGTTTTCCTTGCCAAGAAACAGAGTGCATGTTTCCACTCCTTAAATCTCAGTTTGATCCTGTTACTTTTTTGACCAATAGGATGCTGGCAAATACGATGCAGACAGACACTTGAAAAACACTTGCTCATTGTGTTTTGTCCTTTGTTTTGGTTTTGTTTGTTTTGCTTTTTGGAACCCTAAGGTCACCATGCTAAGATCACTAATCCCAGGCTAACCTTGAGGAAATTAGGCCATGTAAAGAAAAGTCCAGTCACCCCTGCCATCCCAGTCAAAGCGATCATAAACTGACCAACCAGTTGCCCTTGATCTCATGAGTGAGCCTGCTGAGACAAGCAAAAGCACTACCCAGCTGAGTCCAGCTCATATTGCTGACCCTTAGAATCATGAACTAAACTGTTAATGTGTTAAGTCACTACACTTTGGCATATTTTGTTATGCAGCAAAAACTAACTGATACATTCATAACAAATCTCAGCATCAAAACAGGTGAAATAAGACCTGATGACTAAAACAATGTGAAGGAAAGGAAGCCTTGGCCACTCTTTTCCTAAAAGCCAGGAACACATCTCTCTTCTCCTGGTAGTCCCTAAAAGGGCTCTACAGAATCACTGGACCCCTGAATTTGAGTTTGACATACATTCCAACCCAGTGTCTATTTTACAGTAAGTTCACTTGGTCAGTGCCCAAGCTGAGACTCTACCCACTTGGTTCCAAATCTTTCCCACTGTCTCTCCAACAGGACAGGATACAATGTAGCACTTTCATCACTTGTGTGTCTTCCCTGAAGAGAACAGGGATCTGGAAACTTTTCCATATGAAGAAGGTAGAGTGGAGATGAAGCAGGATGAATGTTAGAGCGGTGTGCCCAGAATCAGAAACACGTGGAAATCCCTGGAGGTAGACTGGAAGTATGAGGAGGTATGTGAGCAGGGAGAAAGAGTAACCTGAAGCTGAATCCGAGCACGTAGCATCGGCCATCAAATTCTGGTTCTTTAAATATCTCTCATTTGGGATTAGAATGGATCTCAGGATGTGGGGTGGAGGTCGGGGTGCTTTGCTCCTAGTGGGGTTGAGCGACCTTCAGTATGAGGAGATGGTGTTCCATGGGTTAGGAAGCCAGACTGACTAATAGCACAAAGTAGGCATGAACCACGATGTGCAGAATAATGTCATAGGCTGAGATGGCAAGACTCAGAGCCAAACCCTTTTTTTTTTTATGTGAGCCCACACTAAGTTGGGCAAATGTATGCTCTATCTAATCACCAGAAAGTAAAAATAAGCCCTTCCTTCTTCTACTTGTTTGCAAATTGAAAGTCTAACAACTTTACCACTCAACTGCTTGATGATTAGTAGGCGGTAATTTAAACTATACACATTATGCTAAGTATCCTTATATTAATTCAGTCTGAGTGAGTTTTTATAAAATGCTTTGTTCTGCTCAATAAAGTTAATTATATGTTCTATGTTTCATAACTGAGTGTCTTGATTTTTTTAAACATAATGGCAGCTTCAATTGCATTTCCTTATAAACTCGGGTGTGTAACAAAAAGCAATCCATATAAGGAAGCAGAGCTGTCCATGCCCCATCACCCTGCCCCTCTGTCCCCAACAGCCTTACAGAGGTAGGGAATGTCCTATAGGTCTACAAGGGGCTGCCTGGGTTCAAGAGATCCAGAAGTGGAAGCTCTGAGCAAATAGGTCCCTGGAAAACTTTTCTAATGTGGAAGGGGAAGGTGAGGGTCTGGGGACTGTGAGCATAAGTACCCAGGATTAGTTCCAGTGGGCTTTGAAAACAAGAAGCTAAGAGATGAGCAGCTCATCCAACGTATGAGCAATTCCATAAAACGTAGGCCCATTCTGGAAAGTGTAGGGCCACCAACAGTACTCATGGATCTTCTGCAGATTCCCTTCCAGATAAGCAGGGATGTGTGCTGCACCTGCCTGGTGATCCCGGGAAGGCATGAAGGAGAAATATCACTCAGAGGAAGGTTATAATAGAAATCTGCATGGCAAGCATTTATTGAGCACTTATTTTAAGCACTTTACATGTATCAACCTACTGAATCTCTCCTTAGAATTCTATGAGGTAGGTGTTATTACCCCCAATATAGAGATGAGGAAAACTGAGGTTTGGAGAGGTTGGGTCACTTGGACCTAGATCCAGGTAATAGAGTCAAGAGAGGCCATCAAGAGTCAGCATCTGAGGAGGTAGTCAAATGAAAGCCAGACCATCATTTTGAAGGGAATGGACAGAAACAGCACAGTTAAAACAGCTACATGGAAAATCGCAGGAAGTAGGAGGGTTAGAGGCAGAGGTTTGGGTGGGGCGGGGGGAGCAGAACCTGGATGAACAGATGCTCTTTTTTTGCAGTTAGCATCCGTGACTTCAAGCACATATCAGAAGGAAGCCATTAAGGAGCCAATAGATGCTACTAAAGAACAAGAAAACGTAAGACCCAGGAAATGAAAGGGGAGAATTAGTTGTTATTTATCTCATTTTTACAATAATAACTTAACTACGCATTATTTTTAAAACTTTGTTTAATGTTTATTTATTTTTGAGAGACAGAATGCTAGTGGGGGAGGGGCACAGAAAGAGGGAGACACAGAATCTGAAGCAGGCTCTAGGCTCTGAGCTGTCAGCCCAGAGCCCGACAGAAGGTTTGAACTCATGTGCCACAAGCTCATGACCTGAGCGGACGTCGGAAGGCCAACCGACTAAGCTACCCAGGTGGCCCCAAACGATGCATTATTTATTTAAGCAGCACAATTTACATACTTAGTGTATTGGCTTATTTAATTGATGATTTCATCCCACTCCACCTGGCACGGGGTTTGGCACATGTTAAGAATTAAATAAAAGACTGTTTTGGCCATTATTACTAAAAATAATGCACACGTACACTGCTGGATGCAGCTTAGTTTAGTGGAAAGATGATAGAATTAATAGGACAGTATTCAAGTAGGGATTCCAACCTTTTTATTGTCCATGCACTCCTGGACAAGTCATTTTACCACTCGGAGTCTCACCTGCGAGAGTAAATGGAAATGGTAACACTAAACATGCCCTCAGATCTATTTCTAAGATTAAGTGAGATAACGCATTTGAAAGCATTTCAGAAACTGGAAAATACCAGCTCTGAGTGGGGTTCCACTGACCTAATTAACCGCCCTGTTTACAAATACACTGGACAAGTACGGTCACTTGACTTGTCCATTGGCAATGACATCCAGAGTACAGCTACTGATGGCCAGGCGGGGGGTGGCTTCCCACAAGCTTCTGTTTCCTGATCCATATGTGGTGGCGGTAACCCTGGGCAGGTATGTGAGAACACACGTTTTATTTTTTCTAATTTCTTTTATTTTTTTTAATTGACATCCAAATTAGTCAGCATATAGTGCCACAATGATTTCAGGAGTCGATTCATTAATGCCCCTTACCCATTTAGCCCATACGCCCTCCCATAACCCTTCCAGTAACCTTCTGTTTGTTCTCCATAGTTAAGAGTCTCTTATGTTTTGTCCCCCTCTCTGTTTTTATATATTTTTTGCTTCCCTTTCCTTATGTTCTTCTTTTAAAATATAATTTATTGTCAAATTGGTTTCCATAAAACATCCAGTGCTCATCCCAACAAGCGCCCTCCTCCATGCCCATCACCCACTTTCCCCCCTCCCCTGCCCCCGCATCAACCCTCAATTTGTTCTCAGTCCTTAAGAGTCTCTTATGGTTTGCCTCCCTCCCTCTCTGTACCTTTTTTTTTTTTCACCTTTTAGCCCCTGGCTCTTCCATTTAACTACAGTGTGACCAGAAACAAGTTAACAGACTTTCTAAATCTCAAATGTCATCCCTGAATAATAAGGGTGTCCTACTCACCTTCCAGGGCTGTAGTGAGGAAACCAGGGCTGTAGGAAACCCGCATGTGGAAAGACACCTTTTATCTCCTATGATTCAGGCAGCAAGCGCTGCAATATGATCACGAAGTAATGTACAAACCATAACACATCTAAGGTTGGCTGTGAACACCGGAAGAGACAAGGACAAAACTCAGACTCCAACAATCAATAAATGTTCTGAGCACCTGTGAATTGCCAGAATCCAATACAGAAAACCAAGACGCATTTCATAGAAGAGAGAGGTACCGTAAGTAGTCCAAAATATTAGATAATCCCCCTCGCCACCAGCAAAAAAGAGGAGCACGCTTTATCTAGATTCAACACACATCTGCTGTCAACCTGTGAAGTGCTGGTGTCAGAGTCTCCCAGGCACATTTCCGTTTATGTTTTCAGTAATCCTCCCCAAAACCCAGGGAGATCAACGCTCTAACATATTTCCAGAGAGGGAAACAGCTTCACAAAATGTCGGTGGCGCATGTCGGGTTCACGTCTCCAGGGTGACGGAGCCAGTTCGGCGCAGTGCCGAGACTCCAAGTCTGGGAGGGGAGAAAGCCGCACAATCCAGGGGCCCTTCCTCTCTGAGCCTCAGTCTACCCATCTGGAACACCCCAGGTGGGAGGCTTTTGTTCACGGCCCTGGTGGCTTGTGATTCTGAGAAAGTGGCAGCCTTGTTTCTATTCTGCCCGTGTGAAAAATCCTATGAATGATTTATGGCCAAATCCTTTACTTTTCTCTACCTCTCTTTGAACTTATCTTCAGATATTTGTCCATTTGGTTATGGGTTTTATCGAGAGCTGACTTCATGAATCACATCTTGCAAACCCGGGGAAAAAAGACACAAACGTTCCACTCAATTTTCTTCTCCAAGGAGAAACTCCTTTTTCCTTCACCTTCAAAAAAAAAAAAAAAAGTAGTTTTAACCACTAATCACAACTAATGGAAGATGCACTCTGCTATTCTTGACTACAATGACTTCAGGCAGACCCCAGGGAAGTCAATATTAGATCAACTCGCTGGTAGAGGTTCAGGAAGGTGTAAAAAGCTCCCACCGTGGGTCCATTGTAGAGCCCTGTGAGGGCTGCACTTGACTGGGAAACATTTAAATCTATTTTCTTTTGACCTCTGAGGACTTTTAAGTGAAGGGGAAAAAAGCGCTTTGCAACAAGTCTGGTGTTTTGACATTCATTTCCCAGGGCACAGGATCTTTCTGAAGGAGGAGAGGGCAAACACTTGCGGTTAATGGAAGCCACGCTGGGCAATTGGAGTCGTCAGAATCCCACACTGAGCTCAGAGGCAGGGCCAGAAAATTCGAGGAGACACTAAGGGGTGGTATAAAGCTGCACCCCATGGTCAGCTGGGGGGGGGGGTGGAAATGAAAGGTGTGGACAACCTCAACCAAAGACAGTGCCCAGAGAATGGAAAGAGCCCTTGATGACAGATGAGGACACTTGGCTTCTAATTGCAGCTGGCATTTAATAAGCACTTCATATGTGCCTGGGGCCAGGGGAGAGACTGCTTCACCGCACTCAGTCTTCCCAATCACCCCATGTGGAAGATATTTTTGCTATCCCCATTTTAAAGATACAGAAACTAAGACCTAGAGCATTGAGGTATCTTGCCAGTTTACACTGCCAGAGAATAACAGAAGTGAGACTCAAAAACGGATCTAAACTTGAAACCCATTCTCTTTTTTTTAAGTTTATTTATTAATTTTGGGAGATAGAAAGAGAGTTGTGCACATGACAGTGGGGGAGGGACAGAGAGGGAAGGGAGAGAGAGAGAGAGAGAGAGAGAGAGAGAGAGAGAGAGAGAATATCCCAAGCAGGCTCCACACTGTCAGCACAAAGCCCGAGGCAGGGCTTAATCCCATGAACCATGAGATCAGGACCTGAGCCAAAGTCAAAAGCCAGACACTAAACCAACTGAGCCACCCAGGTACCCCTTGACACCCATGCTCTTCATCATTATGGTATCCCAAACCTACCTATGAATTCTACACAGATAGATATATAGATGTTATCAATATCATCTGTTCTGTTTCTCTGGAAACCCTGACTTGCCTCAGCCATCTGCCTGTGGGTTGAATGCTGGGATGCTACCCAGGACCCCCTGGTCTGGGGCTTCTCTCCTGCTAGAAAATAGAAATATTGGGGTATTACTGAGGATAGACATTGGGGACTTGTTTAATTGCCCTAAGTCTATTTCTGGTCAACTGTTTCTCTCTCATTTGGTTGTCTGTAAATTAAGGTCTCCAAGGACATATGGTCTAGTTCTGGTTCAAAGAGATTTAGCCTACTTGTCTAAATACCCCTGGATCAGGGGCACCTGGGTGGCTCAGTCGGTTGAGCGTCCGACTTCAGCCAGGTCACGATCTCGCGGTCTGTGAGTTCAAGCCCCGCGCCCGGCTCTGTACTGACAGCTCAGAGCCTGGAGCCTGCTTCCGATTCTGTGTCTCCCTCTCTCTCTGCCTCTCCCCTGCTCATGCTTTGTCTCTATCTCAAAAATAAAGATAAACATAAAAAAATAATATAAATAAATAAATAAATACCCCTGGATCCTGGCGAGAAGACAATGCTAGAACTCAACAGAAAAAGGGTGTGAGTAGAGTTTCCCAGGTTCCTTGAGGGACAGAGAAATGGGAAGAAACTACATAGGATCCAGATGAACATCTTGTAGGTAGCTGCTTCTGTGGATGGAAACAAAAAGAAGCAGTATGGTATAGTGGTTAAGTACACACTCACCACTGTGGATTCAGTCAGACCTGGTTTCAAATCCCTATTTGATCCCTTATTAAATGGTGACTATAGACAAATGTTTAACTCCGGCTAAGCTTCAATTTCTTCATCTCTAATATGGGTGTCTGTGAATAAGACCATTTAGAGAAGATTATGAGGTTATGTGTATATATATATACACATATATATATATATGTGTATATATATATGTATATATATATAACATAAGATATATGTAGGTACATATATGTGTATATATATAATGTATATATATACACATACATATACATTATATACATACACACACATATATATGTATACAAACACACACGTACATACACATATATATTTAGTTTGCTATACAAGAAACATTAGTCATTAATATCACCTCCATAAAAGAGCAGGGAGAGTGGTTTGGGAGTAGACAAGAGCCTGTGAATGTGTGAGAGCATTGGCAACAAATAGTGGCTAATTTGGCAGAGCACAACTTGACCTCGGGGTGGTTTCACGTGGACAGCGCCACCCTGCAAGGAGGAAAGGCTGGGTGACTCCAGCCCTGTTTGCCTCCTTTCAGCAAGCACTTCCTGGCACTTGGGCAGAGCAGCCTAGAATAACAGAAGACAAGAGAGGCAAAGGGCAAAACTGGGAGGGGATGGGATGGAGGTGGAGTAGGAGTGGAACATGGTAAGGGATAAGCTGAAGCTTGACTAGGATTGCAGAGTGAGAAAACTTTGGAACAGCTGCTGCAAGGTGGTGAGCAAGGCAGCACAAGGTAGACTTGGAAGATTGTCAGCACAAACATCAGAAAAGGAATTATTCTAATAGGTTGTACGGTGGAGACACTCCCTCTGTTCTACAGCAGCCTTACGATTTGGATAGGATTGACTCTCCCAGCTCCGGGAGTGGGGCCTGATTCATCTAACCCAGGGATCAGCAGACTTTTCTGTAAAGTGCCAGATACTAAATATTTTAGGCTTTGTGAGCCAGATAGTTGTAACTACTCAACTCTGCGGCTATATCATGGGCATGGCTATAGGCAATAAGTAAACAAAACGGTCTGGCTATATTCCAATAAAACTTTACAAAAACAAGCAGCAGGATAAATTTGGCCTGTGACCACTGGATTGGTCTAATCCAATCAAGGTAACTCCATCCACCTAAACCAAATGGTTAATGACATTCCAGTGGGTACAGTGATTAGCTCCGGGATGGTCTAATCAGAGTGAACATCAAGAATTCGTTCGGTTGTTGGCACAGTGGGCATGGGAGGGTGAGCAGAGGGGCAATGCATTGTTTTTCTCTCCATGTAACTAAGAAAATGATCATAAGGAAAGCCAGGCTGAGAAAGAAGTCAGTAAATGAAGAAGAAAAAAGTTAAGAGCATATCTGAGAAATCAAACTGAAGGCCTGACTGAATAATGCCTGAAGACTGCCCCACATCTTGGCTTCAAAATTATGAAAGCAAATAAATTTCCATATGACAAGACCTTTTATTTAGATTTACTAGGGCTATCAATCTAAAGCATCCTATCTGATACAAATTGGAGATCGTATTAACTAATGGAAGCAAAAGAACACGGTGCTCTTCCACAATTAAACAATAAAACACTGATTATGTGGTATTGTGAATTTTATGTGTCAACCTGATTGGACCGCTGGGTGCTCAGATATTTGGTTAAATGTTATTTCTGGGTGTGTGTGTGTGTGTGTGTGTGTGTGTGTGTGTGTGAGGGGGGGGGGATTATGGAGGAGATTAACCTAGCCTGGGTCTGCCTCATATAATCTGTTGAAGGCCAGAATAGAATAAAAGACTAAGAAAGAATTATTTCTGCACAACTGGCCTTGGGGCATTGGTCTCTCCTGTCTTTGGCCTGGGTCTTGGACTGGAACTTAGCACCACTGGTTCTGCTAGTTTTCAGGTCTGAAGACGTGGACTGAAACTCCTGTCACCCGCTGTCTTCCTTGTCAGGACTCTGAACTCAGACTGGAACAATACCATCAGGTCTCCTGGTTCTGGACTCCTCAGCCTCCATAATTGTGTAAGCCTATTCCTTATAATAAATCTCTCTTATGTGTATGTATATCCTACTGATTTTGTTTCTCTGGAGAACCCTAACTAATACAAAATGGAACCGCTTTTGAAGGAACTCACCAGAGGGAATCAAAGTGGGGCCAGGTTCCACATCCCACCCACCCACACGGTTCCTGAGGCAACCCCCTGGACACTTCAAGTTCTAAAAGCATACTTTGAAAACCATGAGCCAAAATGATCTCTATTAGGCCTTTTGTATTTAAGAAGTCATCTCTGAGAGAAGGAAACTGTTGGGTCACAGAGGTTCTAGAATGCTTTTCTTCCATATGTTCTGGGAGTCTCTCTGTAGACCTCCATTTCCTCATTTGTAAAGGAAAGATCTTGGATGAAATGAGCACCAGAAAGGCTCTCATCCCACCCTACGCAACATCAGAGTAAGAACAGGTGGATCATCTGTCTCACAAAATGAGAATTTGGGTAGCTACTATTATTTTTATTTTTTACACAAAAGTGATTCAAAGTCTCTGGGAATATTTAGAAATAAACATAAGGGGAAAAAGCAGAAAATAAAGCTCACTCATAATTCCTCCTTCAAAAAATAACTGTTGTGAACATTTTGGTGTGAATATGTTCAAGCTTGCTCTCTCTCTCTCTCTCTCTCTCTCACACACACACACACACACACACACTCAAATGTAAGCAATCATAGTGTGCATGCTATTTATAACCTGTTGAATTATCCTAAAAATATAATAGTCTTTCCATCTCAATAAATATTCTTCCATATTATAATGTTTTAACAGCTGTGAAGAATTTCAATTGCATAGATATACCAAAATTTATTCAACTAATGTCTATCCGTTGGAAATTTAGGTTTGTCCAATTTTCTGCTATTTTAATAGTATGATGAACATTATTATAGCTAAATCTCTACACATTTGCATTATTATATCCTTAGGATTTATTTTTAGAAATGGAATTACTAATTCAAAGAGTATAAACATTTTAAAATTGTTTGATGCATTTTACCAAATTATCCAGAAGGTTTATGCAAATTTAAACACCCTTTCCCTGTATATGGGGAAGCCTGTTCACTCACACTCTCACCACTATGGAGCAGTTAATTTTTTAAATCTTAATAAGTCAGAGGAAGCAAGAAAAATAAGACTCTGGATTTCTTATGAGAAGATACCCTGGATGTTAATGTGTGTGTGTGTGTGTGTGTGTGTGAGTGTGTGTGTGTGTGTGTGTATGTGTGAGAGAGAGAGAAAGAGTGTGCGTGTGTGTGTGTGTGTGTGTGTGTGTGTGTGTGCTGGGAAGGGGAGCAGTAAATCTCCTTCCAGGTTTGATTTGCAATTATTCCCTGGAGCTATGTTAAGATCTAACTCTAGTAACTCTATAATAAAGAGCGATGGCACATAAGGACAGTTTTCCACTTTCAAAATCTAAAAGTAGATCAGAAATAGCCTCATAGGACAAGAAGTAAAGGATGCTTGATGGGCCAGGGGAGGAGTAGCTGACAGATAGTAAGGACAATTCCAGGTTTCCTGAATCCTCCCACATAGCCTCTTCGAACTCTCAGAGCATCGGTCTTCACTGATCAGTGCCTTAACCATGGCACAACAGTGGATACATGTTCAATTGACGGGGCCATCTTGAATACAGTTTTCTGCCCTGTGACTCTTCAAGATTAATTTTCTAAAGCACAGTCATATGTTCCCAGGTAAATGTAAGAGCACTGTGTGGCTATGCTTTAAAAAAAAAAACAAAGGTCTGAACCAAAAATTTAGAATTTGATATGTTATTCTCTTTCATTAACCAATCCAGTGGTTTCAGAGGTGGCCCGTTCCACTCCAAAATCATGAACTGTCCTTCACACTACTGTGTAACGGTGGCAAGATGGTCCTCGAATCTTTGCCTTCAGTGGCCACATCACTGCAAATGACGACAGGTGATATATGCTTTGCCTCCATGTGAGGTGAGCCTCCAGGTTTTCCATCCTTGAATACTAACAGAGGTTTCAAAGCCTTTGATCCCAGACAAGCCTGATAACCAAAGGCGTCTTCCCTACTGTTACAGATCCTAAGGTGATGCCGCAATGGTCCCTTCGTGTTCACACCTTTGTGTAGTCTTTAGGGTGGTAAAGAGCTGTGACTTACTTCTAACCAATGGACCGGGGCAAAGATGAGATCCTACTCCCATAATAAGTCTACCTTATATAGCAAAGATGATGGGCTGTCACTTCATGATTATACTGTTGCAATACTGTATGTATAACACACATATATACATACATATGCATATAGCTTGTAACTAACTCACTTCATCTCCTACTCCCTTTCCCTCTCCTTCTCCCTCTCTCACTGGTCTTGAAGAAGCAATCTTCCATGAGTTCCAAAGCTGCAAGGAAGTCGGTCTGTCAACAACCTGAATATGAGCTTGGAAGCAGAATCTTCTCCAGCTGAGCTGCTGCTGAGACCTCGGCCTTGGCCAACACCTGGATTACAGCCTGACGAGACCCTGAAGCAAAGAACTCAGATGAGCTTTGCCCAGATTTCTAACCTATAGAAACTGTGAGATAATAAGTATGTGTTACTTGAAGCCGCTAAACTTGTAGGGATTTGTAGTACATCAACAGAAATCGAATACACCCCCATACGCCTCTTTCTGTTACCAAGTTCTGTACCAAGTTTCTCAACTGCAAACCAGTTCTATCTAATTTAGACATAAAGCAACTCACCAAAAGAGAAGCCAAAGAGGCCACAGAATCAATAGAAAGGCCATTAAACTGGTCTCGTTCGATGGGCAGGAGGTAACGGAGACCAGCTGCAGAAACCACAGCCAAGGTACTTCGGCATCAGTGTTGCCAAGATATCATGGCTGGCATATCACCACTCCTGCCAGACAAAACTGCCTCTAGACCCTGCTGCTGCTGCTGCTGCTAGATCCTGGGTACTGGTGCTGCCTCCCCTGGGGGTGGTTACCATGCAACACCACCACTGCATTGTCCACTGCCTTGCATCTTTGCATCACTTTGTTGAGCTTCAAAACATTAGGCGAGAGCATACCCCCAGCCAAGTTTACGTCACATATTCATACCCTAGTTGCCAGGAAGCAGTTGGGTGGGGTATCTGCTTAGGGCTCGAGAACTGCTCAGATCCGGAGTACATATTCATGTTTCATGTCGATGGTATCTTAGTTTATCTGGGCAGCTGTAACAAACACACTATAGACAGAAACTTACAGGTTTACAAACAACAGAAATTTTTTTTTCTCACAATTCTGTGAGCCTGGGAAGTCCAAAATCAAGGTACCAGCAGATTTGGGGTCTACTGAGGGCCCGTTTCCTGGTTCATAGATGGCTGTATTCTTTTTCTTTTTCTTTATTTATTTTGAGAGAGAGAGAGAGAGAGAGCATGAATTGCGAAGAGGGGCAGATGGAGGGAGACAGAGAATCTCAAGTAGGCTCCATGCTCCACACAGAACCCGATACAGTATTCGAGCACACAACCACGGTATCATGACCTGAGCCGGAATCAAGAGTTGGATGCTCTGCCGACCAAACCACCCAGGTACCCTTGGGTGGCTGTATTCTGGTTGTATTTTCATATGGTGGAAGAGAGCGGTCTGGGGTCTCTTTTACAAGGGCACTAATCCCATTCATGAGGGCTCCGTTCTCATGATCTAATCACCTCCCAAAGGCCCAACATCCAAATATCAAAAGAATGGGGGTCAGATTCCAACATTTGAATTTTGGAGGGAAGCATTCAGTCTTCAGCAAATGACATGTCCTGGAGTTTTACAGAACTCAGTTGTTCATAGACCACAGTGTAACTAACTAGTGCTCTCTAGAACTGTGCAGTGGATCACTATTCATTGACTTTACGAAGGGAATGAGAACCTCTTGGAGGTGCACAGTGGAGAACCCTATACTGTTCCTACCCAGCTTCCATTGTGGAGGCCTTACATCCCACCTTATCAAGCCTTAGACTATAGAATTTTCCTTCCGATAGGAAGGTGTTAGGATGCAGGGTAAACATTAAATTCTTTTTAAGGTAAATAACTCTGACATCAGTAAATAGATGATATTTGAAGCCATGTGTATAAATAAGATTGCTTAGTCCAAGAGTAAAACATGGGGATAGAAGAGAACCGTAGAAAAAGCCTTCAGGAACTGCAACATTGCATGGCCAGGGAGAGAAAAACAAGTGTGCAGAGATAGCGTAGTGATACATGCACCTGCCAAGAGTAACCCCAAAAAAGAATTTTCCAGGAATGCTTCAACTGCATAAAACAATTATGTTTGATAAAGGAATATCTCTGTTTAATTAAATCTAATTTTATTGTAAATAAAAATAACTACAAAAATCAGAAAAAAACAATGTCTTTTCTTTTCGGCTCCCTGTCCTGATTTGGAATTCAGAAGTTATGGTTACAATAGGTACAGTGTTCAAACTTCTACCTGTAGTCTGCAGAGAGAATGAGGGACGAGGGACCAGGATCCAGGATTGGCAGCCTAAATATCGTAGCGGGACCAAAATAATTTCAATCGTATTGCAGCCTATCCAGTCCCCCAATTCCTAACATATTGAAAAATGCAATATATTTGTAGAGTTAAATGAAATCTTCCCTAAAGTAGCCAAAATGAATTTTTCTTTAATCATTGAGAACATGATGTGGCCGTGATATAAATCTGAAAAGTTAATCAAGAAAAGTTGCAGAACTTAACAAATTGGGTATGGCAGGCAATCATATTACTCTACAGAAAAGCAAGGATAATATCAAATTTTAATCAACACGTCTGACTCCTCTGGTTCAGAGAGAGAGTGGGAAAAAATCTATCTGTAAAAGTTCAGGATGGAGAAGAGGACGCAAGTGAAATAGATACCCATGCACATGAAGGGAGATCATTCTCACCAGGGAATGGATTAAAAAGTAGTGAAGCAATTCAAGAGAAGGCCCGCATATTGTCCTGTGGGTCACACTGCCTCTGCAGGTGCTGTCACGCTGAAATGGAAGCTGATGCTACGCTGGGGTCTGAGAAAGAGTTCGGAGTAGTCTTAATTTAAGGGACAACTGTGGTCTTGGGTAAGCCCCAGGCACACTGGATCTCAGGCTGTTGGCAGCACAACTAATTCCTTTTCCTGCAGGCTGGAGGGGCTAAGCCTTCCCTCATATCACCTGTCCAGTGGGCACTGGATCAGAAACTGGGCACGGCTGAGTCCATAGTTGCTGGGGAAGACAGGGCTGGCATCCTCTACTCGTGTTCCCAGCTGGAGATCGAGCCAATTGATGAGAGGGGCTGTGGCTTGGATATCTTTAATACCCACTCCAAGAGCTGGCCCACAGTAGGTCCTCAGTATGTGCTTGCTGATAGACTGATAGACCAACTGTGTGAATAAAAAGGCATTAGGGAAACCAACAATGGGTTGAGTTCTCCCATTATCCTTTATCCCTGTATGCTTCCTCAGACCTGCCTTGCAGAGATGTGACTTATCGCTTCCTTTCTTTCCCCTCCCTCTCCAAGAACATGACCTGACCTTTCTAGTTCCATAGAATATATTTACTTTCCCCTTGGACACTTTCGATTTACATTAAGCGAAACAATGCTTACTTTGCTTTCTCCTCTTATCTTAATAAATGAGAGCCCTGACTATCTTAGAGGTCCAGACAGACAAATGGCCCGAATCCCATGAGCTGTGGGCAGATCTGATGGTCCAGCTCAGCAGAAGCAATGGCTGTACACATATCCTGTCCTCGTCTCTCATCACCGCCCTCCACCCCCACCCATACTACGATGCTGTGGCTAGGGTGTTTAAGACACGGAGGAGGGTGCATTAAGCTGAGTGCCTGGAGGATGACACATGTCAGTCTCCTTTTCCAGCCGACACAATCGTTCAGGCACTGGGGTCCAGGACGCCAGAGGTCTACCAGGGCAGACCTTCATCATAAGGGTCTGTCACCAGTGGTACTGGGCATCAATGGCATGAATTTATATCAGACGAGGTCAAGTCCTTGTTTTGGTTAAATGCCACACAAACCCTGACCACTCACCTTGATCCCTCACTAGGATGCCGCAAGCATCCTTTCAGGCATCCTGAAGTCTCTAAATAGAAGCATGACTTCTACGTCCAAGCTTTTGGAGAATTTTGTGTTCTTCTCCTCTTTCAGAATATCTATTTGTAATACCTTCTTACTAATATTAGCAGGGTGAACATTAATTTATTTTTCAAGACGAGAGTTTTTAGAATGAAAGAGGTCACTATGAATAAGTATACAGAAGGGGCGCCTGGGTGGCTTGGCCAGTTACGTATCCAACTTTGGCTCAGGTCATGATCTCACGGTTTGTGAGTTTGAGCCCCGTGTAGGGCTC
Organism: Neofelis nebulosa; assembly: GCF_028018385.1. Taxonomy (NCBI): domain Eukaryota; kingdom Metazoa; phylum Chordata; class Mammalia; order Carnivora; family Felidae; genus Neofelis; species Neofelis nebulosa. Next base: position 71,718,932 of record NC_080791.1, on the reverse strand, counting down.
TGTGCTGACAGCTCGGAGACTGGAGCCTGCTTCAGATTCTGTCTCTCTCTCTCTCTGACCCTTCCCCACTCACACTCTTTCTCTCTCAAAAATAAATAAACATTAAAAAAAAATAAGTATAGGGGCGCCTGGGTGGCTCAGTCGGTTAAGCGTCCGACTTCAGCTCAGGTCACAATCTCGCGGTCGGTGAGTTTGAGCCCCGCGTCGGGCTCTGGGCTGATGGCTCAGAGCCTGGAGCCTGCTTCCGATTCTGTGTCTCCCTCTTTGCCCCTCCCCCGTTCATGCTCTGTCTCTCTCTGTCTCAAAAATAAATAAACGTTAAAAAAAATTAAAAAAAAAAAGTATACAGGAATAAGAGGCATAAATTGGGACTGTCCTGGGCAAACCAGGATGTGTGGTAACCCTACTATTGGCTTCACGAATCCCAACGTGAGGCCCTGTGGGCGCGGTCCCTGGTGCTTCCTTCTCTGCTCTTCTCTCCTACCTTAAGCTCCAGTCCTTGTTCAGAGCAGAGTTACAGAGCTCTCCACACTTTTTCTAGGGGCCCCTACTAACCTGCAGATTTAGGTGTACAGGGATATTATCTTCAAGTTCATGACCATTTATTCCTGACCAAAGCATGAGCATGAATGTCCCAAAGAATCTGAAGCACAGTTGTTTCTCTTTTGTCTAAGCTCTTGACCAAGCTGGATGAGTTTCTTTCTTACCCCATAAGCAGTCTGACGGTGACCAGGAAGGCCCGACAGCCCCGTGAGTGTCACAGGGGGTATGAGAACTGGGACATGGGGGGAGGGGGGCAGCTGGGAAGCCGAAGCACCAGGCTGGCCCTTTCTGAAGGATCGGCCTTCAGCAGCAAATGCCAAAGTCAGACAAGGCCCGGGCCCTGCCAGGTAAATGCCCAAGTGTCCCTCCACTGCCAGCACTTGTCCGGGTGGTCCCCGGAGTGAGGCGGGCATCGTGCAATCCCTGCCAATTCTCAGGACCAGCCCTTTGTGTGTGCTGTCACACCACAGCCCTTCACTGCTTCCTGCTCACAGCCCAATCTCCTGCACCGGTTTCTAGGGCCCTCACGCAGCAGCAGGAGGTTAAAGGATCATCTCCTGGTCTCACCCTGGCTTCCTGGCCATCGCCTGGCCTCGCCTAGCTCTGAGCCTCCACGGGTGCTGTCAGTGCCAGATCTCCAGGCGGTGGTCTCCCCATCTTCTCAGGCTCTACGTCATCCCTCTGTCGCCCCATCTCCAACACGAAAACTGCTGTTGGTTGGGAGAAGATAGCCATTATCTCTTCATCCCCTGAATCTATGGGGATCTTTGTACCTGAGATCCCCTGAACTGCTAGGGAACCAGGAGGGGCCGCTGAATGGTCTCTCAGCAGCACACGTGGACGTCGTGGTAGGCACAACCCCCACATTAGCTTACAGAAACCTCCTGCCAGTCCCATAAGTGTTATTATCCCCTTTGTTTACACATGGGGAAACCGAGGCAAAACCAGTTTAAGTAGTTTGTCCAGGCACAGGATTTCTGCTACCCCGAGGATAAAGGGGAGTACTTGCTGAAAGAGACGGGACATTCTTGCTGAGACACAAATGTATAAAATAAAATAGCAGCACTAGGTAATTACTGAAGAAATCCAGGAAAGGAGAGTCTGAAAAGGAGCCATTGTTTGGGAAGCCTTGACAGAAAGACACGGGACAAGACTGTCCCATTGTTGGGGCATTATTCTCTATCCTGGAGTCCTAATTTGGCAATACTCTCCTGGGTCTGCTAGGACTCCGGAGTCTGAGTCTCCAAGAACAGAGTTTCCTTAACTAATGGTCTTGCATTAAATACATGGAAGCAAAACGTTTAATTCTGAGAACTCTAGCAAAGCTATTTCTAAGAAAATATTTAAGGACTTGCAGTATAATGTTTCAAAGTGTACAATTACACACAAAACCATATCCAAAAATATGCAAATGGAAAAGACAGCGAGAAAATACATCAAAGAGCTGCGTGGCAACAATTAATTTCCTTCTAAAAAAAAAACTCGAAGTTTTTAGAAAACTATTTTAGTTTAATTGTTTTTGAAAGTGTGGTAGAGAGAAAGGAACATGAGAGTCCAGCAAAAGCTGCACACTTTGCTGGGTTTCTTTTTGTTTCCCGGAACCTCGGCTTCCTCATTTTACAAATAGGACACACACAAGTGGCGATTAATTCCTGGACATAAATTGTCTCACCTGTCTGATGCTCAGTGTTAACTCTCTTTCCCTCCCTAACACTAAGTGCAAATGTCCCACCAACAGGCACCAGGTCAGTCATTTCCTGGTCTCTTCCTGCAGAAAAGTTTCCCCAAAGTCAGGAGGCAAGCGTTAGGACCCGGCTCCAAGCACATAGATCCACCTCCTTCCACCACATGCAAAGCATCAAAAGAACAGTTCTGTCCATGAAAATCATAGCGCCGGGAGGGGGGAATCAAACCCCAAATTAATCAAACAGGATGTAAATCCCAGAGCAAACATGCATCAATTAGGGGAAATGTTAGAATCAGGTACGGCGTTCGGAATTCCAGGAGGGAACATAAGGTGAATAAACTAAGCTCTGGCATTGATTATGGAAAGCAGCGGCTGTATGATGTCAGGGCTGCTGTGATCACTTCAGCCAGAAATTCACTTTTCAGTGCCTTGATTCCTGGGATTACCTTTGTGCTGACTGACAGCCAAAGAAAGAAAAACCGTACTGCTTCACAGCAAACTTTTCTCTGATCTGTTCTAACAGCCAACGGATACCCCAGTGCTGATTTTCCCTGCCTGCGTTTCAACGACACATTCTTCAAATTGGAGCAAGTCAAAGCAAGAGATTCTTCATTGCCCCTTCTGTGTGCGAGGCACGGTATTGACACAGTGAAGGATACAGAGATAAGAGAAAGTCTCTCCTCACAAGGAAGAAAGGGAAGAAAACCTGATTGCTACTGGGGCCTGGATGTCTGTCAGGCACTATTTGCCAGAATTTAGGTTTATTATTATATAATTTTTTTCTGCCAACAATCATATGAGGCAGAGTTATTGTTCCCATTCTCTGGGTGAGGCAATGAAGGCTCCCAGAGGCTACTGATTTGAGCCATGGCTTGTGCAACTTTGAAGTCCCTATACCTCATGACTTCATAATCTCTCCCCACATCAGTGTCCAAAAACTCATCCTTTCTCTGCAGAGACCACAGAATGGGACAGAAGATAGGGAGCACCAGCCCATGACATCACAGTCTTTTGTACCTCCCAGCCTCGCAGGCATCTGTGTCCACAGAGGCTGAACAGAGAGTTGAGGAGTTTCTCTACTCACCTGTCCAAGTCAGCAACCTGACCCATTCCCTGAGAAAGTGTTCTCATCTCTCCAGTGAGAATCAATCACTCCTTGCTTTGAGCTCTCACTGCATTCTGTTTGAACTTCTCTAAGGAAAGTTATTCTTTTGCTTTATTTTATTTTTTTTAATTTTTTTTTAATTTTTTTTTAACGTTTATTTTTGAGACAGAGAGAGACACAGCATGAACGGGGGAGGGGCAGAGAGAGAGGGAGACACAGAATCAGAAGCAAGCTCCAGGCTCTGAGCCATCAGCCCAGAGCCTGACGCGGGGCTCGAACTCGCGGACCACAAGATCGTGACCTGAGCTGAAGTCGGACGCTTAACCGACCCAGCCACCCAGGCGCCCCTCTTTTGCTTTATTTTAAAAAAAATCCCTGGTTGATTACATGTCTATTCTTACCCCAACCTTTCTGCTTTTTGGAATCCTATTTATGCTCTAAGAATCTTTCCAGATCATGGATTTAACAACTAATTACTTCTAAGCACACATGCACAGGCTCCTGCTTTTTAAATCCAATGTGAATTTCAACTCATTAACTCAGTACAGTGTAACCTTTTTTCCCCTGTAATTCAACTATCCATTGAAATCCTCCTCTCCCCTGGTCCTCAGTGATCTCTCCCCATGGGTCACTGCCAAGCTGCCCTCATTCCCATCTGCACAGTCTCCTTCATTGGCAAGTCCCTCCTTCACTTTCCAGTCATGTTGGGGATCTGGAGTCTCTTGGACACCTTCCTCATCCTCCTTCTCTAGGTAAGTCAAGCAGCCATTTCACCTCTGGGGACTTTCTGCTTCCCCGTAGCTCTGCCAGAGAAGTGGGGACCCCCTCCTCTCAGATCCCCAAAACCCATCTGGAGTCTGAGGTCTTGAGGGTTTCTTCTGACTGGGAGTCACAGTCCAGAAACTCCTTCCCCAGAACCTATCATTCTGAATTCACATAGTTTTTTTACCTCTGTTTTTCAACACTTCCAAAACCAAGAGAATCCTTTCTAAGTTGGGAGTCAGGAAGAGGGAGAGAGAATCTCCGCCCCCCCCCCCTCCCCAGACCATCTAACATTTTGGCTATACCTCTTTGTCTTATCTTTTTTTCTAAGAGCACCAGCATTTAAAAACCCAGAACAGTCCCATTTCTTTCTTAAAGAAACGAACACAGAAGGAATGGCCGGTGTGACTGCATAGGGTGGGAAAAGGAGGAGAGAAAGTGAACTGGCAGCAAAAACCAAAAGCATTGCTTAATATCTCAATTAATATCATGCTACCCTCTTTTATTGGCACTTAGCTCAGGGAACATGTACCTTGGGCTCTGCCTCCCACATGAGGGGCAAGCACTGTCTTATTCACTGTTGTTGAAGTAGAATGACACAGCCTGGATTGCTAGACAGGGCTACGGAATGGGTGTTGAGAGAGGTGGGTTGTTGTCTCTGTTCCTATGCTAATGGGAGGTATGACTCTGAGGGGGTAATTTCCTCTTTCTTTATTTCTCCTCCTGTGCATGAACCATAAAATCCGAGAATGATACCAGATTTGTGTTCTTAATCCTTGGTGATCTTCATAATTGTGCTGTATGGAATTATCATCCATATTATTTTTACTTATAATTTTCCTCAAATCAACTCATTTTTTTTTACTTAAGCTTATTGTAAAAGCAAATTCTATATCTCTGACATGAAAATTCATAAGGGGGAAACCTCAATAAGGCAGAGTCCAGAGGCTCCACTGAAAGGCAATCCCAGGCTACTCACTGTCAATTACAGACCCTAACAAAAGAATCTTCAACAGGAAACAATGATTAGTTATAAGCCCCAACAAGGTTTGTATCATCTGTAAGAAATTTACTGTTTCTGAACTCTTGCTTTTCTCCAATGTACTTTCGTCCAAAACAACCCCTCCCAATTTCCTTTTCTGTCTCCCTAGAATAATGTGCCTCTCCTTTGTTGAACCTGCCTATGGTTTTGCCAAAGCTCACATGCCCTGCATTGTAATTATCTGCGGTTCCCAAATAAACCCATATTTGCTGATAAAGTAACTGACTTTTATTTTTTTATTAAACATTTTTTTTACATTTATTTATTTTTGATAGAGACAGAGCAAGTGGGGAAGGGGCAGAGAGAAAAGGAGACACAGAATCCGAAGCAGGCTCCAGGCTCCAAACTGTCCACACACAGCCCGACGCGGGGCTCAAACTCACAAACAGTGAGATCATGACCTGAGCTGAAGTCGGACGCTTAACGGACTGAGCCACCCAGGTACCCCCTGACTGTTTTATTTTTAAGGTTAAGGCTGGTGCATCACTTAACAAGCTTAAAAAGTAAACAAAAACCAAATAAATGGATTCTTTAAAAAATGAAACAATGTCATTCAATTCTGGGTGGGTACTTTTGCCTGCCAAATGTTCTTTTTGTTAAAAAGTGAAAAATAGCACCTGTCAGAGAGGTGTTGAAAGAGACAATAACAACACCCTCGAGCTTTCTTCTTTGTAAATAAGAGACCTGAAATAGATCTGAAAATGAAGTCTCTTTCTGGTTACTCATTCAGTGTTACTTAAAGGGATGCCTTCCTGCTGGACAAAAGCTTCTCTTGCCAGTGAAGGTCGGAATCCTGGGCTGAAAGCACTGGGGTGGCTGATAGTCCAGTCCTTTCACAGCTCCCACACTTCGGCCTAATCCTGTTTTGTCTGCATTCTTCGATTATTCGCGCAGAATCAATTTCTTACCCGGATCTTTGTGTTTCACTTTTGTTCTCAGTCAAGCTGCCATGCCTTAATTTCCTCTAGTTTTAGTGTCCCCTTGAGTATTTGGAGCACTAGGGAGGTCCCCCTTCTACCTCCTCCGTCTAATAGCTCCCTCATTTCATCACTGCGGGATCTGTGCTCTCCCCCTGCGCCCACTCCACTCTTTCCAGCGGGAAGAGGCCAGCCCCCTGGAGTTCAGAGGCCAGATGAGCTCCTGCCACACCTGGTCATGCTGCTGCAGCCTGTATTTTTCGCATCTCACACTTGTCTGCCTGTGTCACTCACACCTGTGGTCAATGCTATCTTGAAAACACACCTGCTTCAGAGCCAAGCCTGCAGAGAAGGATTGTCAAGCATGGCTAATGTCCCAGCAGGCTCTAGGCCACAGTTTGCAGGATCCTTGGAGAATTGGATTTGGTCCTTTTCTCCCCAAAGCCAGCCTGAACTCAGCTCCCCAAGAAAAAGAGGAAAATGGTCTAGCACATTCCTAGTAGCAAATACAAGAACACAAATACAGCTTTTAAATCCGTATCTCGAATGGGATCAAAGCTATAGTCTATACCATCTCTTGAAGCTCCTCTTTGGCCACTATAATTCTCATCCTTTCCAGTTTTGAAAAAGAACAGAAATAGCTTCTGAGGGTGGGACAATCAGATACCCAGAGGAGCTCTCCTACTGCATACTATATGCTATATAAAAAAATACCTTTGAGTGCACTGCTGGACTCTCAGAAAGTAAGAGAAATCTCCAAGCACCCACCCTCCCCTTCAAAAGGAAAAAAAGATCAAAAACATGAGTGTGACCTGTAAACAAATATAGTAGGCAAGGTTTTTCCGAAGTAAATGCCAATATTAGCACTGTATTCTGGTCAGTATGCCTTGGGCCAACTTCATAGTGGAGTCATTTACCTTTAGACACTCATGCTAACCTGGAAATCCAGGATGAAGTTCGAAGAAGAAGAAAATATGTTTTTGTTTTGTTTTGGGGTGTGTGTGTGTGTGTGTGTGTGTGTGTGTTTCTGAAAGAAAGCATCCTTGATTTAGGCTAGACAAGGTAATAGGCCATCATGAATAAGGACCAGCAGAAACAGCACATGCCAGATTTAGACCCTGTACCAGACATCTATCTCTTAGGTAGCGGCTCTGATGCACTTGACCTCGCCTCTCTTACACCCCAGTCACGGCTCTCATGACCAGCTCTGTGTGAGCTCTGAGCAACTTCATGCAGGTGCAGCCTGAAAGTGACCCACCTCATGCCTGCACCGTGTGCTTCTCTCCTCCTGACCCAGGGCTTCCTTGTCACTGCAAAGGAAGAAGACCATGTTCAGTGCCTACACGTGTAGCATCCAGAAATGTGGGGCAGTCAGTGCTTCATGGGGCAAAACTTTGACCAATGGGAGAAGGAGCCGTTGCAAAAATTCTTTCTCGTACCTCCTTCTGGATAGATAACCCTGGGAAGTAGATATATATGGCTTCCTGAGAGGCTATTGCTATGAGGCTAGTCCTATGGAATATGAATATTCCACTGGGATAACCAGTGGCATTAGTTAGTTAGTGACACATCCTCTTTTAGGCTGTTTCTCCCTTCCTGCCTCACTCCCCTTTGCCCTCCAGGGCATGACCTCCAGGATTGTACTCCTAAGAAACAGTTACATATAACCTCTGATTCCTGGGCAACCTTGGCTAAGTCAGTGAGGAGCTTTAGATATTACGATTACCAGATAAAATCTATAAGAACTACATTTGAAATATTTTTAATACAAAAAAATTGCAAGAAACTGAACACTGTAGAGTAGCCAGGAAGAATAGAGAAATTACAAAATAGGAATGAAAAAGGTAACTGTTGAAAATTAATTGAGTAAATGGCAGATATGATGAAGCTAAAGAGAGAATTGGTGAAGTGAGAATAAATAGAGAATTAGTGGAGATACGTCTGAAATAATTACCCAGAGGGCCGCACCAAGAGCAAGAAAATTAAAAATAGGGGACAGATAGGAAGAGCTAACATGCTTAATCAGAGCCCCACAAAGAAAGAATAGAGGAAATGGTGGAAAATATTTTAAAACTGGGTGAGAATTAGGCATAACCAAAGAAAGAAAGAGACCTATCCATGCAGGAAGCTCTACATTTGCCAACTAGCACAGCAAAAACTAAATCTGCAAGACGTAGAACAGAGTGTCAAGGACAAAAAACAAGGGTTATCAAAATCAATAACAGGTCACCCACAGAAAAAATGACAGTTAACCTGAGGGTTCTCCAGAGAAACAGAGCCAGCAGAGAGAGAGAAATTTATTCTAAACAATTCTAAGGAATTGGCTCACGTGGTTATAAGAGAAATCGCCAAGCATCGACCCCTCCTACTCAAAAGGAAGAAAAAAAAAAATAGATCAAAAACATGAGTGTGACCTGTAAGTGAATATGGAAGGCAAGGTTTTTCTGGAGTAAATGCCGATGTTAGCTCTATATTCTGGTCAGTACTCCTTGGGCCAGCCGAACAGTGGAGCCATTGACCTTTAGACACTGGTGCTAAGCTGGAAATCCAGGAAGTACAAAATCTGCAGGGTGAGTCAGCAAGCTGGAGGCCCAGAAGAGCCAATGGTGTAAGTTTTAGTCCATGGGTTGGCAGGCTTCAGATGCAGAAAGAGCTGATGTTTCAGTTCAAGTTCAAAAGCAGGAGCGGCACCAATGTGCCAGCTCGAAAGCAGCCAGGTACGAAGAACCCCCTTCTATTCAGGGGAGGTCAGTCTTTTTTGTTCCAGTCAGACCGTCAGCTGATTCTATGAGCCCACCTACATAAGAAAGTTCGATCTTCTTTACTGAGTCTACTGATTTAAATGTTAATCTCATCCAGGGACCCTTACAGAAGCACCCAGAATAACGTTTGACCAAATATCTGAACACCACACGCCCAGTCAAGTTGACACATAAAATCAACCATCATTCTGACTTCAACAGCTTGACTGAAATGATAGATTTTCAAAGACAAAGGATTATCTTCAATGTTATATGAAAATAACTGTAAACTTAGGTTTGTGTGAGCAGCAATATTTTCTTTTGAAAATGTAAATAAAGGTTCTTATATTAAAATGGAATATAGAAATACAAGTCAAATAAAACAATAAAGTAGAAAATACAAGCCCAAATACATCAATAACCCTGATAAGTGTAAAAAACTTAAAAAAAAAAATATTCATGTATCCTAAACGAAAAGAAGGAAAACCATCCCAGAAGGATGTTCTGAAGAGGAAGAAGGCACAATGAGAAAAGAAATGCTGAACATTAGGTCTATATAAGCAAATCTTTTCTGTTTAAAATAATAATAATGATATCTAGTTTCTGTCTAAAAAGGAGAACTAAAATATTTGATAATAATGGCATGTAAGTAGGAAAGTGTCATCAGGCTCTTATATTGTTCAGAAAGGGAATTATGATACTAATTTCTGATTTCACTATTTGTGAATGGAAAATATCTCAGATAATCATCAAAAACAGGAAATTTATAATTTCTTTATTATTAGAAGGAAAAAAATCAAAATAGAAAATCAAAATATTTCTCAATCATCTATGAATGGGTAAAGCAGATGTGATATATATGTGTATATAATATGCTAGTGTGTATATATATATATGTATATATATATATATATATATTTGGTATATACATCATATATTATATATGAAAGAATATTACACAGCCATAAAAAAAGATGAGACATTGTAATGTTGCCGTTTGTGACAACATGGATGGACCTAGAGAGTATTATGCTAAATGAAGTAAGTCAGACTGAGAGAGACAAATGCCATATGATTTTACTCATATATAGAATCTGAAAAAACAAATGAGGGGTGCCTGGGTGGCTCAGTCAGTTGAGTGTCCAGCTCTTGGTTTTGGCTCAGGTCATGATATCCTGGGTCCATGGGGTCGAGCCCCACATTGGGCTGTTCACTGACAGCACTGAACCTGCTTGGAATTATCTCTCTCTCTCTCTCTCTCTCTCTCTCTCTCACACACACAAAATAAATAAATAAACATAAAAAATACAAATTAAAAAATTTTTAAAAAATGAATAAGCAAACAAAAAGCAGAGCCAAACCTGTAAATACATAGAATAAACTGATAGTTGCCAGAGGGGAAGGGGGGGCAAGGGGATGCACAGAATGAATCGAGTGGAGATACATGCTTCCAGTTATGGAACGAATAAGTCATGAGAATAAAGAGCACAGCACAGGGAATATAGGCAATGATATTGTACTAGCATTGAATGGTGAGAGATGGCTATGCTTGCAGTGAGCAAATAGCACAGTGTTGAATCATTATGCTGTACATCTGAAATGAATGGAATATTCGTCACCTAAAACAAAAAAAATAAAGAAAAAATGGAGAAAAATGGAATATAGAAATACAAGTCAAATAAAACAATAAAGTAGAAAATACAAGCCCAAACATATCAATAACCCTGATAAGTGTAAAGAGATTTAAGTCACCAGTGAAAGACAGCAATTCTCAGTTTGGATAACAAAGCAAAATCTAGTTAAATACTCTTTGCAAGACACAAACCTAAAACATGAGAACTGAAAAGTTTAAAGTAAAAGAATAGAAAAAGAGAGATCAAGTGCATATCAACCAGAAGAAAGCAAGGACGGGGCGCACCTGGGTGGTTCAGTCGGTTAAGCGTCCGACTCAGCCCTGCATCGGGCTCTGTGCTGACAGCTCGGAGCCTGGAACCTGCTTCAGATTCTGTGTCTCCCTCTCTCTCTGCCCCTCTCCCACTCATGCTTTGTCTCTCTCTCTCTCTAAAATATAAATAAACATTTTAAAAAATAAAAAAAAAAGAAAGCAAGGGTGGTTGTATTATTATCAGATAAAGTAGATATATTAGGCACCCTTGAAGATGGCTCCCATCTCCTGGCATGTCCAACCTTGTGTCATCTGTCCTTGCATAACTTGCTTCTAAACAATAGAATAAATACATTGAGGCGATGGCGCCTCCATGACTTTGTTACGAAAGACTATAACTTCTGCCTTGCTTGGTAGACTCTCTCTACTGCTTCCCTAGTTCACACACCTTGAGGAAGCAAGCTTCCACTTAGAGAGGTCCACATGGCAAGGAACTGAGAGCAATTTCCAGCCAACCACCAATGAGTAACCAAGACCCTAGATCCAACTTCTGTGACGAATCAATTGAATGCTGCAGACAACCATGGCTGACCTCCTTCCCCTTCAGATGAGCCCACAGACCCTGGACTGACCTCGTGATAGTAGCCTTGCAGGAGACTGTGAAGCATGGACCAGCAAAGCCGTGCCCGGATCCTGGCACACAGACAATGAGATAATAGACGGGTGTTGTTTTAAGCTTGAGGTTATTTGCTACTCATTGAAGGTAACTTATGCACTAGGAGCATGATTAGGTATGGAAGCATTATTACTGATCACTACTTAAGATAAAGGTTCATGTCACCAGGAAGGTACAGAAATTCTAAACTTACATAAGTCCAATGTAGCAGACTCATGCTACATAATAAAATTAAAACTCTGGGCAAATGCATGTGGAGTGCAAGGAGAACTGGGTCAAGTATGACAAACCAGACCCTAAGCCTGACTCTGTTCCTAACATTCTGTATAATCTTAATACAAACTATGTTGTTTCCCTGAGCCTGAATCAATCCCTACATTTCTGTAACTGTGAGTCCAATATACTCTAAGTTTCCTTTACTTTTTAAAGTTGTTTTCTAAGTCTATCAGTTTTTTTTAAGTCTATAAGTATTTACAAATAAAATAACATTTGAAAGTTTTTAGAAAAGCCTATGTTTTATTTCATTAACTAACACTGGCACGGCGGTTCTTAGGGGTTCTTGGACCAGGGGAAGCAAACACTCCTTGCTAGCAATGGTACACCGAGTAGCAGGCCAAGTATGATTGCAAAAAGCCAGGAGAATTGAGTTCAAAATGATTCAAACGAGCCCCTTTGGGACATGTCCCATTCTTCCACCTCAAGTATCGTGGAAGAGCTTTGTGCAATTTGCTTACCCCCCCCCCACCCCTTCTTTTAATCAATAGGTTAGGTCATCATGATTGAAGAACCCAAGCCAGACAAGCAGTAAATAGAAAAACCACATTCATCATAAGACTACACATCCCAGAGAATTTGCTTTCAGCAATGAAGTAAACGAATCCTCTGCAGGAACTTAAAGACCAGGGAAATATGATCACACTGAGGCTGATAGTACCTTGTCCCTCCCAATAGGTAAGGACACTAAATAATGCAAAAGTCAGTCCACCAGGTATTGATTTGGCATAAAAAGTCTCACTGGTGAAACTACATATTTATGTATAAAATATATATTAAAAGCTGCAATACAAAAAGTATACATTCAGAAAAGAGCATATATATATATATATATATATATATACACACATATATAAACATATATATTGCCATATATATATATATATAAATTGCTTTCTTCCTTCTGCTTTTTAAATGCAAGCCCTGATTCTTTGTCTTCAGGCAGAAATTTAGCCATATTCTCCTGCAGGTAAGTTGTCTACAAATTCTAGCCTGAGGGTAGACTTTTTTACTTTGTATTTAATGCTGTTTGAAGATGCCTGAGTGGAACTTATGAAATTCCCAGCATCACAGAAGAGGTTTGTATTTTCCATTTAACCCCTGAGTTCTGCCTCCTTTTCACAAATTGTCTCTATGCTTCAGGCGGCCCCCTCCAGCCAGGAGCTGCTGAAGCCGAAAGAGGCCTGTCTGAATCTTTCAGGACAGCTTCCAGTTTGGCATAAATATTTGCACCACATCCAATCCCCAGTGGATGTGAATTTTGGAAATATTTGTATGAACTCAGGGCACATTTCTAGCCCAGAAACAGAAGTTGGTCTTTACTTCCAGAAAAAGGAAACTGACAGTTTAATAGTACAGCTTCTGGCATTCCGCAGGCTTATTTTCAAATCCGCAGGCTGACTGCAGTAGTTAACTTTGGGTAAACTTCTTTATCTCTGGTATACTCGGTTGCCTCATCTGTGATATGGGAATGCAGTTAGTGCCAATCTTAGAAGTTTTCTCTGAAAAAATAAATTATGAAAATGAGTGTAAAGTCCTTAACATGGATCCAGCCGTACAAAATTGTTAATAAATTCTAGTTATTGATACAAATGTGGTTTTCACAAAAAAGAAAAATACGTGAGAGTTTTACTGCATCAGAACTCCCCAGCCAGTCATCAAGTAGCTAAGGCACCATGGCCGGGACCATAAAGATTATCTTCAATCACCCTGTTATTTTATAGACCAGAAACCTGAGTCTCACAGAGGTCAAGCAAATTGTTCAGGTTCACACGGCAAGGTCATACATAGTCTTACATACAAATAGTGGGATTTACATTAACCAAAGCAGAGCCAGTAGGGATCCTAGAAAGTTAATTCAAATAGCTCACCCCTAAAGTTAATATATTTTTAGGACCGATAAAGCTCATGTAATGGGGAATGCTCAGGAATCCAAATCCACTTGGCATTCTCAGAAGCGTCCTTGGGCTGCTTGAAGATTCGCAGCCTATAGCTTTTGGCAGTCCCCAAAGAGGGAGCTCTTTCCACTAACAAAATACAAAATGCAAAATTAATAAAAAGACCCTTTGAAACTGACAAATGTGCCTCAGGCAAACTATCTGCCCAGCAGCTGGTTAAAATTTAATCAGATTTTTTTTTTTTAATTTTTTTTCAGGCTTGTACATCTTTTGTATGGAGCTCCCCAGTCTGAGTGTGGTCAAAGTTTGTTAAACAAGAAATAATAGCCAAGGCTTTTTAATTCTGCAAATAAGCAGTGGATGCTTTTAATGGCTCTGCAACACTCTAGAAACTAATTGCCCAGGTCTCAACGAAGCTGGATAATTCTTTAATAATTTCTCTTCTTTCTCTTAGAAAACCTAAATTGGCAACTAGACACTGTGCGGTGAATCTTAACATCAATTTAGGCTTATGAATTACACTGTGGCTTTTTGGGGGGAAGTTGACGGAGCCCCAGGTAGAGAAGAGAGCCAGAAGGAGAGAAGGAGGGAGAGAATTAGAGTGGAAGAATGAATCCGCTGGCATGATGATGGGGGGCTTCATGTGAAAACTTCTATGAGGACTGAGTGACAAGTCCGCTGCTGTCACTGTAACTAGGACACCGAGGACCAGAAGATTTTCAACTCTTGGCCAATCGAGTGACTTCTCTCAAAAGAACCAGACCAAAGGGCCTGGCCCTAATGTGCTTTATTTTACCTACTCTTCTCCCATAAACATGCATACAATTAAAAACCACAGTGAAACCCAGGGAAACCACCGTCTAAAATGGAAACTATTTACCAAGAAGGACATTCGACCAGTCCCTGGTGTCCACAACTTTAGCAATAATCATACAATTTCTCGGGTTCCCTGGTTCTCTGGTTCTTCTCCAGTTATTTATATGGAAGGAGAATGGGGGTTGAAAGAGAGGGGAGTTACAGCTTATGAGGAGCAAGAAGAGTTAGTTTTGCAGTGTAGTCTTGCGAGTGATGAAGGAACTTAAGTCTAATACACCAAGACCTTGGAAGTGACTTCCTAGGGTAAGACAGGTGGGTGTTGGGAAAAGGGGAGAGCTGAGGGATGGAGTCAGGTCAGAATGCCCTCTAGATGCTGCTGGGACTTGGCTGGGTGCAATCTCGTATCTTTGAGGTAAACATAGCAAGCTTTCTGAAGGAATTGGGCTTTTCCATCTCCATGAAACATAGTGAATGATTGCTAGTAAATACATTATCCTGTCATAAGAGTCTAAATCACGTGCATGTCTGTGGCCATGACTGTATCCCATGCTTCCATACTTCAAGATAAGATCTGGCAATTCCCCTGATAAGCGAGAGATACTACCCATAATGCTCAGCTCTTGGCACTGTGGGAGGCAGGCTGGTGGGGAGGGATAGTTATCCGCTTCAGAGTTGTGTCTGTATCTCCGACTCTATCCTCCACACCAACCACTTGACCTAGGCAATTGACTTTATGTCTTTGAAGCTTGTTTTCTTTATTATAACTTTCAGAGTTACTGTGGAGATTGAATTTGACAATGGTTGGAACATGCATACTACAGTGGGTGACCTCTAACAGATGCAGAGCAAACGAGAGTTTTCTATGCACATTCCTAGACTTGCACCAACCGTACCCCCAGGAGCTCAGATCGTTGCTGCTTTCCTGTCAAGTTTTGAGTCCTAGTAACTCACTCGCCTTAGCTCCTACTTCATTTCGGTCTGGGCCTCACGTAGCACTTGTGCTCACTGGACAGCCCGGTAATTAACTCTTGGCTTCCGCTCTGTGATTCCACTCTTTGCTTTTGAGACTATACTTGACAGACTCTGGAAAACACTGACAGTAAAATAACGACAAAAATAACTTCTGACCCTTATTTGTTGCTAAATATGCCAGGAATTATTCTAGAAGTTAGATAGTGAGCCTTAAGAAAAACACATAAACTAGGTATTATTTTATCTCCATTTTGCAAATGAGGAAAGTGAGTAACAGAGAAATGGAGTGAGTTATCTAATGTCACATGGCAAAGTCAGAATTCTAACTCAGGCAGTTGAGCTCCTGAAGTTTTTTCTGAAAACAAAACTAAAATTATAACTCGCACACCCAGCTTAAGAT
This sequence comes from Neofelis nebulosa, assembly GCF_028018385.1. NCBI lineage: Eukaryota > Metazoa > Chordata > Mammalia > Carnivora > Felidae > Neofelis > Neofelis nebulosa. Next base: position 71,703,215 of record NC_080791.1, on the reverse strand, counting down.
TCTCTCTCTCTGTCTCCCTCTGCCCCTGTCCCCAGCTCATGTGAATTCTCTTTCTCAATAATAATAATAATAACAGCAATAATAATAAATCAAGTTACGACTAAAGGCATCCTGCAGTAATTGGATAAGTGGCATTGATTGAGCACTTAGTAATGTGCTACTCACCGAGTTTAGTGCTTCATATGTTTTAGATATTTAAATCCTCACAATGACCCAGTGAAGTGGGTAACATCAGGTGAGAAAATGGTAGTTGAGAATATTCAGTGATTTATTCCAATTCCACCCGCTTAAATGAAATTTTGAAGCTACCTACAAATGCATACAGCATGTAAATTGTCCTCAAGGAAAAGCCCTAATAGGTTAACACCAAGAAATTGAGTAAACACTTCATGTTCAAAGACCTTCATCCCAATCTCTAATTATTTCCCAGGTTGGTTGAACCAAACAAATAACCAAAACAAATAAAAGTCATTCAGGTTGGAAGGGAAGAAGTAAAATTGTCTCTGTTTGTAGGCGACATGATGTTATAGACAGAAAATCCTAAAGACAGGGGGTGCCTGGCTGGCTCAGTCAATAGAGCATGTAACTCTTGATCTCAGGACTGTGAGTTCAAGCCCCACATAGAGTATAGGGATTACTTAAAAGTAAAATCTTAAAAAAAATAAAAAACACCCGAAAGACTCCACTAAAAACTGATAGAACTAATAAGTATTCAGTACAATTGCAGGATACAAGATCAATATACAAAATTTAGTTTCACTTCTAAAGACTAAAAAAAGAACTATAGAAAAGAGAAATTAAGGGAACAACCCCATTTGTGTTAGCATCGAAAGGAATAAAATACTTAGGGATAAATTTCATCAAAGAGGTATAAGATCGGCATGCTGAAAACTGTGAAACATTAATGAAAGAAACTGAAAAAGACGCAAATAAATGGAAAGATATTACATGTCTGTGGATTAGAAGAACTAATATTGTTGAAATGTCCAAAGCAGTCTACAGATTCAATGCAATCCCTATCAAAATTCTCACGGCATTTTTTAAAGAATTAGGAAAAACAATCCTAAAGTTTGTGTGGAACCATAAAAGACCTCCAATAGCCAAAGTAATCTTGAGTAAAAAGAACAAAGCTGAAGACATCACACGTCTTGATTTCAAACAGTATTACGAAACTATAGGAATCAAAACATTTGGTATTGGCACAAAAACAGACACATAGATCAATGTCACAGAATAGAGAGCCCAGAAAATAAATTCATATATGGTCAATTAGTTTTTACAAAGGAGCCAAGAACTTACAGTGGGGAAATTAGTCTCTTCAATAAACGATGTTAGGGAGAATTGGATACCCACACGTGCAAAAGAAATTCCGCTGCACCTTTTTCTTATGCCATCCACAAATATCAACTCAAAATAGATAGGGACTGGAATATAAGACTGGTAACTTGATGTGGGCACCTGGGTGCTTCAGTCAGTTAAGCGACCAAGTCTTGGTTTCAGCTCAGGTCATGATCTCACACTTCGTGAGCTTGAGCCCTGCATTGGGCTTGTGCTGACAGTAAGGAGCCTGCTGAGGATTCTCTCTGTCCCTATCTCTCTGCTCCTCCCCCGTTCATTCTCTTTCTCTCTCTCTCTCTCAATAAATAAATAAACTCAAAAAAATAAAGACTGGAAACTTGAAACTTCTAGAAGAAAACATAGGTGGGTGAACCCTTTGACATTGGTCTTGGCAGTGCTTCTTTGGATTTGACAACAAAAGCAGAGACAAAAAAAAAAGCAAAAATAACCACGTTAAACTAAAACACAGCAAACAAAATAATCAATGAAATAAAAAGTCACCCTACAGAAGGGGAGAAAATATTCACAAACCACATAGCTAATATAAGTTAATATTCAAGATATGCAAAGAACTTATACAACTCAATAGCAAAACCCAAAAAACAAAAACTCCAACAAAACACAAAAAAACAAACAAAACAGAACAAAAAATAGCTCAATGGAAAAATGGGCAAAGGGTCTAAATAGACCTTTTCATATATGGTCTATTTCAACTATGTGGTTGAAATAGTTCTTACATGTTGAGCTCTTTTGCTCAGTGTTACGTTTGTGGGATTCATTTGTGTTATTGTATATGGTGGTTTATTCTTTTCTGTAGCTGTATCTACATTGGAAGAGTAATGCCACAATTTATTTACCAGCTCCACTGTTGGTACACTTTGGGGTTGTTTCCAGATTTGGGCTATTATGAAGAGTGCCACAATGAACATACTTCCGCATATCTTTCAGTACGGAAAATCTACACGTTTCTTTCAGGTATTGGTGAAGTCCTTTTCCATACCCTGAAATGTCTTCCTTTTAGAATGCTCATATGCCTTTTGGAACAATAGTCTCAGGGATTTTGAAAGGTGCCTTTATTTCTTTGTGCGCGTGGAGAAAGCTCAAGAATTCTGTATCATACAAGTTGTGTCTAGGCTCAAACAGCAAGAGGTCCCCCATTAGACCACTAATCTTCATATTTACCAGAAACAGGCATCATAGTGTGCAAATTTCCAGAGGGCAAGCCCAATTTTCCTGGTGTTGGATGCCATAAGGATCAGAGGCCCATATGAGGTGCTAATGATTGTTAGTCTTTAATCGTGTGAATTTAGTGATAACGGGGCGGCCAGTTTGGGGGTTGTTCTGTCTGACTGAACATGATCCAGACCTCTCTGGCTCTCTTCCAGAGTTCTAATGGTGTTGCTCCTGCTTCTGTACTAGGCTGGGTTTTAAAATTCACAGGAAACACTCTCTTATGGGCTCCCTTTTCTCAGTTGTTGGTTCTTCCCTCCACCCATTCTACTCCCATTACCTGTTTCAGGGCCAAGAAAAGGAAAGTGTGAAATTCTACCCAGCTGGCGTTTCTCTAACTACACAGATCAGATGTCATTAGATGGGGAAATAAGTCCTGGGGGGCCTACAAGTCTACAGAAAATTCCTAGTCTGGTGTTAGGGCTCTCTATGATTAGGCTCCTACCTAACTTTCTACATCATTTCTCACTGGTTCCAACATACCCTTCTCTGACACAGTCATGCTGCTTTTCTCCCTGCTTCGCATCCACGGATGACACAGCCCCACCTCCCGGATTTCTTCATACTATTTCCCCTTCCTGGAAAGTCCTCCTATGTTCTTCCTACTATTCTATCTATTTGAAATTTACCTTGATGTTATCTATTCTCTCTGTACTGAAGGCACTCTGCTAGGTGTTCGGGATAAAAAAGAGTAAGATATAGACCTACCTTCAAGATGCTTTTATTTCGGTAGGGGAACAGAAGAGACATAAAGGTAATCCCTATGACTGGTGAAGGGAGACAGCCGGGTAATACCAGGATGATGGCTGTGCACCTGTCTAGATTGGAGTTCATCAGAAAGCTCTGGTTGCCAGGACCAGCTACATAATTTGGAGGGTGCAGGGAAAAATGAAAGTGTGGGTCTCCTCATTTAAAAAAACAATTGATCGAAAGATGACAACAGCAGAGCATTAAACCCAGCAAGGGTCCTGTGCAACTGTGCAGGTTACCCAGGAAGTTGTCCCACCAGTAAAGGCTACTTCAGGAAGATGGAATTGAGAGGGTACCTCGTGCAGCTGCCTGTCTCAGGAAATTTCCACAGTCCAGGTCGAGTTAGTGATGAGTAAATAGAAAACTAAACCAACGTCTACAACAAGATAAGACAATGATTCCTTCCGGGAAAAAGACGAAGTTGGGGCAGAAAGGGAGAAGTAATGGTTTATTTCACGGCTCAGCCATGAATACTGTTTGCATAGCCAAGGTTCTCCTGGAGGGAAGACGTGAGGTTAGATTTACTTTAAGGAATTGGCTCCCACAATTGTGGGACTTGGCATGTCGAAAATATGAAAAGCAGGCCAGCAGGCTGGCGATCCAGGGAAAGGGTGACTCTGCACCTTGAGTTTAAAGACTGTCAGGGGCAGAATTTCCTCTTCTTTGAAGGGACATCGGCCATTTTTTTTTCTTTGTTTGTTTTTGCTCTTGTCTACTGAAGCTTTCAACTGATGGGGTGAGGCCTACCTACATCACGGAGGATGATCTCTGCTGTACTCAAAGTCTGGTAATTCAGTGTATGTGCTGCCGAAGCGGGCACAGAGTCTGGTAATTTAAATGTTAATCTCACCTAACAAATACCTTCATGGTGACGCTTGGATCTGTGTTGGACCAAATATCTGGGTAACATAGCTTGGCCAAAAGTCACTACCGCACATGGTTATAATAACTTGAACACTCAATGCTGATCTAACCAAAGTTGTGACAAATTACGTTGGATGGTTGGGAGATGAGCAGGTGTGCCTAGTGAGGGTGTCAGAGGAGAAGGCTAAACCTCATCTTCCACGTAGCCCAGCGAGAAGTCGAGGAGTAGTGACAAAGCAGGGGAATGAAGGTGAGACGATACAGACACGTTTTGCAGAGAAAAGGAAGTGGATGCCCACATGAGCAGCTGCAAGATGTGAGAGGGTTGCCTCTGAACAGGGAGGGGAGGATTGGAGGATCGGGGAAAATGCTCTTTTACATAACACGTCAGGTAGTTACGTTTGGCTTTTTAAAGTAGGTATAGCTTTGACTGAAAAAAATGCCAACACTTTGGGGCGCCTGAGAGGCTCAGTCAGTTAAGCCTCCGGCTCTTGATTTTGGCTCAGGTCGTGATCTCACAGTACCTGAGTTCGGGCCCCACATCGGGTTCCACGCTGACAGTGCAGAGCCTGCTTGGGATTCTCTCTCTCTCCCTCTTTCTCTGTTCCTCTCCCCTCTCTTTCTCTCTCTCAAAAATAAATACATAAGCATTAAAAGAAAAAAAAGAAAAGAAAAATACAAACACTTTAAGACAGGAAAAAGAAGGGGCACCTGGGTGGCTCGGTTGGTTAAATGTCTGCCTTTGGCTCAGGTCATGCTCTCACGGTTTGTGAGTTTGAGTCCCGAATCAGGCTGTCTGCTGTCCATGAAGAGCCCACTTGGGATCCTCTGTTTTCCTCTCTGTCTGCCCCCTCCCCTACTCGCACCTGCTCTCTCTCTCTCTCTCTCTCTCTCTCTCTCAAAAGTAAATAAATAAAAACTTAAAAAAAAAAAGGAAGGAAGGAAAAAGAAGGGTCACCTGGGCTCAGTCTGTTAGGTGTCTAACTCTTGGTTTCAGCTCAGGTCATGATCTCAGGGTTCCTGAGTTCAGACCCCACATCAGGCTCTGTGCGAACAGTGTGGGGCCTGCTTTCGATTCTCTCTCTTCCTCTCTCTGACCCTCCTCCACTCTTTCTCTCTCTCTCTCAAAATAAATAAATAAACTTTTTTAAAAAAGGAAAATACATCCACAGACAAGCATCCACAAGAAAAAAGTAATACAAGACAATTATAAAACAATAGAAACCAACTATGAGGTCCTGGCATAGAGCAAGGCTTATATTATAAGAATAATGACAGGTCCATCGAGGATCAATTTAAGAGGGAGCTTTCCTTCCAGAAGGGCTCATTTAAGCTGCCCTGTAAGTATTTGCAAGGAGAACCCACTTGGAAAAGACATCTTAGGCGGTCCTACCTGTAGGGCCCATGTCCCATGAGTTCCATTTTGCTCCTTCACAGAAACTTACTAAGGGCTGGGTTCAAGTCTCCTCTCACCTTTGACATCTTTCTGTAACCCTCTGGAAAGCTGATGCTTCCTTCTTCCCAACTCCTACAGCATGTGAAGTGCACCCAACATCCTTTGGATTGTGTAGGAAGTGGATCTCCTTTCCTTGACTAGATCCCAAGTGCTCTGGGGTCAGGATCCTGTCTGAATATATGAATAATATCCATGGTTACCATATACTGAGTATCTACTCTAGTCTGGTTCCGGGCTAAGTGCTCTGAATTCATATCACTTCAGTCTAACAGTTGCCCTGTGAGGGTAGTACGGTAATTATGCCCACTTGGTGGAGAAAGGAAATTGAGGCTTCTAGAGTTAACAAGACTTACTGGCTAGGAAGTGGCATAGACAGGATTCAGATCTTTCAGACTCGAAAGTCCATGCTTTAAGCCTCTCTGCCACATTCTTTCCCACCACCTCGAACTGCCTATTTTTTTGCGTGTGCTTCGGATAGTATCAAGCACATCGTAGGCATGTGGAAAATGGTGGTTGTTTGAGAGAGAGAGACGGATGGAGAGAGAGCAGCCATTTGGAAAGTATCTTGCTGCCCCCTTGCAGAAACACACGGAGTCAAATTTCCATAACCAAAGGAAGCTGTCATAGCGACGGAGCATAGCTCTTCTGACCCTACACAGGCATCTAATGACAGCTCACTGTGTGTAAACAGATGTCAGATTTAAATCAATCTTGCTTCCTGACACCTTACTTAAAAACAGTAATTATGTGCTCATTTTTGAATATGCAGCCCTAGGTAAATTATCTAGCTCCACCCTCCTCCCCAAGTTTTAATTTTTTAATATCAATTAATTTTTTTAAGGAACTCACAGCGGGAGACACACACGGTGAGACCAAAACAAAAGAGTGAGCCCCTACAGAAAGTGAGCGAGGGCAGAGGGTAGGGACACGGCACCGAGCATGGCCACGGAGTAGGGGGACGTGAGAAGCAGAGGTGGTAGAAACCCCACAGGCAAGCACGAGGGTCACGGAAAGAGGACAAGGACCAGCAGGACTCTGTGCAGGACACCAGGCTTGGTCAGGCGCAGAAATAAGGGCGACTCCAGCAGAGACAGCAAGGGGGTTCTGCTCAGTCCTGCTCTGGTCTCTGCAGCCTTACAGATTCCAGACCCTCCAATGTGAGACTCTCGGTGGCCCGTGCCTGAGACAGCAGTCCGTGCTGCTTACAGCAATGACACCCTTCTCCTCCTCCTCCCACCAGAAGATGCCCCCGCAGGAGGAGATGCGTCCTCTCGTCTCCTGCAAGAGAGCAAGGGCTTCTGATTCAGGTCCAGGTTTGCGTCTCAGCCCTTATTAAGCTGTGTGATCACAGACAATCACCCAAGCTCTCTGAACTACAGAAGATTAACTATGGAGCCCAAGGGCTGTGTCTTAATTTAATCCTGTTTAACTTGAAGCCAGTCGCTCGACAGTTCTAAGCTTCGATTTCTTCAGCTGTAAAATTGACATATTGTTTCTACCTCGTAGGGATGTTGCAGAGAATAAATGTAAGGCATGTAAATCTCTTACCATATGGTCTGCTACTAATGATACAATAATAATTTTCTTTCTTTAGTACCTTAATGAGTGTAAATTGACAAGGATGTATTTGAAGCGCTGCCTTGCTCAGTACATGCCAATTTCTTCCTCTTTTTCTAGGTGGATTAGTGTCTCATCATGGATTTGAGATACTCTCTCTGAGTTCTGTTTGTGGGGCAGCTCTGATGGAGAGAAGGGGTACCTGACCTTGGCCATCAGTGTTTTCACTTTGGCAAAGATGGCCAAAATGGAAGGCAGGGATTGTAATAGAAATGCAATGGAACAGACTGGCCAACAGCAGGATGAGAGATCCAGGTGAGACCAAGGATGCATGCCCAACCCGAAGACTGAATATCACAGAAAATGGAGAGATTATTATTCAGTTGTACCTAAATCGCACCAATCCAAAGTGGATGGTGGCGGGGCGCCTGCTACCCCAGCCACTCTTAGCTCACTAAAAGACTAAGGCAGGAAATGTGCAGGTGCCCGAGGCGGCAACCTCTTCTCTTACTCCGGCCTCGTCCTGTGAATTACTCTGCACCAGCCCCTAGGTTCTAGCCCTGGCACTGCTCATTTCCGGTCTGAAATACTTGCTGGGACCTAGACCCCCTTCCTCCCTCCCAGTCTGTCCTTCTTCCCACTTTCCCAGCTTCTGGCCTGGTTACCTGCTTCCATTTCAGCCTTGGCTTATCTCCCAGATTGGGCTTTGCCCTGGTTCAGGGGCTACGTTCTGGCTTTTCTAACCTAGATAAGTGCAAGGGTCCCCTTTCTCCATTACCAAGCTGTCTTTGCTAGGAACCCCTCTTGTTTCTTCCAGAGTTTTGTATCTTCTTCTCAGTATAAGTGAGCAGAAAGTGCACACTCCAGCAGAAAGTGAGCTCTCCCTGTGTATCAGATACATCCCAAACTCTAAAATGCCTCTGGATGAAGGGAGATGTTTTTCTTCTATTCCCCAGAGCAACAAAGATGTTCTTTGAGGTCCAGGATTTTTTGTATGTTTATTGTGTTTAGTTTTGTTTCTGTTTTGGTTTGGTGTGGTTTGGTTTACTGGGCGAGAAAAGCCCAGAGACATCATTTTAACAGGGAAAGATGATTGTGGAAACTCAAAAGAATTAAATTTAGAGCGAGCCCAAAAGGACACATCCAAAATGTCTTGGCTGGCAGTGCCCTCTGGATCCATCTTCCCTTCTCCCCATTGGATAGAAAAGGTGGTGGTCATTTGACCAAGCCCCCCAAGTACAGTAGGGTACAGCTAGGATTAAAACTGTGAGCCCCTATCTCCTGGCCCACTACATATCCCATCACATGAATCCATTTATACCTGGTGGGTTTCAGTCAAACGGACACATCCATCCATTGGCCTCTAATTGCCAACCAGGCTCCCCTCGCTGTGTGCATGGGGCTCATTACAAATCTCTGCTGGGGGGCGCCTAGGAGGCTCAGTCGGTTAAGCGTCCGACTTCGGCTCAGGTCATGATCTCGCGGCCCGTGAGTTCAAGCCCCGTGTCGGGCTCTGTGCTGACCGCTCAGAGCCTGGAGCCTGTTTCAGATTCTGTGTCTCCCTCTCTCTCTGCCCCTCCCCCACTCATGCTCTGTCTCTCTCTGTCTCAAAAACAAATAAACGTTAAAAAAAAAAAAAAGAAATCTCTGCTGGTTCAGACAGCCCCTCATTCCAGTCCAAGTCCATCCACTAAGTAAGGCATGGATCCCTCTCCCCTTTGTGACTTACTGCGTCCTTTGAACTTGAATATTATTCCTTGCTTTGGCTCCTCCCTCAGTGCTCTGTAGCAGTTTCTTGCTTAGACTCTGTCTCTGGGACTCATACTTCCAACTTGGCTCACTGACAAGCGTCCAGTTGGGCTAGCTTGCTCCCTCAGGAAGAGGGTGTTTAAATACCTTTTTAAATGATGTTCCACAAGTCTTTGGTAATAGCTGCCCCAGCAACCCTGAGCAAGAGGAGGGGTCAGCTCCCGGAGCCACACTTAATTTGAATCGATAGCTGTTGCGGTATGGAAGGTGTCTCCTCAGGGTCAGGAGGCTATGGTTTCCCCCTATATTTTTCTCCTCCTGCCCACTCTTTAAATGCCTTTGAAGAGCCAGGACTAGTGTCCTGCTTAAAGAATCTTCAGGAAAGAATCTTCAGCAGGAGTTGCTTTGCAGATGTTTACAGAGAGATGAGGTGCCCAGGATCTTCCCAGACAAGTGCGGGATGCCTTCCAGGTACTGAAGGGACAGCTTGATAAACACCACCTCCCGTACCTTGATGGGGGCTCAGGCCCAGAGCCAGGCTTCTTGACCCTGTGATGAGAAAGCCATTATCACTTCATAAGCCTTCTCTGTGCCTCCCTCAAAACCACTGCCTGAATGTTGTACTTTGACCAAGCAAACCCAGCCCCCCTCCTTCCCACATTCCTGGACAGAAATGAGAGAGAAGCTGCTAAAATCTCTCAGGTAACCGATACCTGCTCTGGGAACCATTTTCTTTGTCCCCACCTTCACGGAGCTGCAATACCCTGGCCTGGGGCTTTCCTCTGAAGGCCCCTGGGGCCTGGGAGGAGGGAATACAGTGGCGTCTATTGTTCTTCCCAGGCACAGAAGGTTCCTGATGAAGTGTATGAGGTCAAAGCTGCAGAAGCAAGGCATTTCTTGAAGGTTTTCCTCCAGCTCAATTTTGCCTTCAGAAAAGGCTACTTTGGCAAATACCAAGGTGTCCTGAGACCACGGCAATCACAGATACACACTCAGTGGCATCCTCTTCCTGTCTTCTGTCACGTCTTTGACTTCTTTGGGACAGTTGCCACTACAACAGGGACGCAGCTGTGCCTGGAAGAGCCAGAACAGTCGGTAAGCCCAGCTTGCCTCTGGCTGCGTCACCCAGTACCTCAGCCAGCAGGAAGTACAAAGCTTGTCCCTGACCCACGACCCGATCCTCTAAGGAAGCTTCGAATGCCAGTCCCTGTGACAGGATGTCTTCATTCATGCGTGCATTTGGCCTCTTTTTGTTGAGCCCTTGAGCTCTGCACATGCAACGGTGGGCACACGTCCTCCTCCTGACAGACCTTGTAGTCAACACTAACCAAAGAATCATACGAAGAAATTTCCTAAGATCATCGCTGGGCTAAGTGTCGTGCGAAAAGATAAAGCGAGACTGGTATCGAGGCCATAGAACACCCCCTTCTGCATGAAATTTGTGAAAAGGCCTGCAATTGACATGCGACCGAGATCAATCAGAATCTACTACGTTCTGCCATTTAGCAGATCCAGAGTGCGAGAGCTCTTCCCAAGGCCCTGTTCCACTCAGACATGGTGATCACTGAAAGGGCGGGCCTATGCCAGTCGACTCCATCTTGTTCTGTGTCCTCCACCGTGAGTGACTATGTCCCCGACATGACCCCTTTTCTGGGAAAATCGCAGAAACCTCAGACCGCGCCTCCTCCCCTTGAGTAACCTCCCGCTCACCCATTCAAACTTCCTGATCAAAACATGCCCAGCGACCTGCGTAACAGGACTCTGACCCTTCCCCAGCCAATCGGCTGAGGCCACAGCCATTACCTCACCAACTGCCCCTAGACCCCTATAAAACCTTTGTGCTTTTGAAACTCGCTCTCTCTCCCTGGTATGTCACCGCTGCGTCGGTGCAGGTAGGGGATTGAGCTCGAGCTAGCTCGAATAAAGGCTCTTTTGCTTTTGCATTGGACTCGGCTCCCTAGTGGTCTTTGGGGATCACGAATTCTGGGCATAACAATCACCTGTCCAGTGAGCCTTCACTCCCCTGTCCAGTGGCATGGCAAACATTGCCAGGTAATCGCCACTCTCTCACCTACCAAACCCCATAGGTGGCTCAAACAGAACAATGACCAGCACTAGCACTAATAAAGTGCACTGGGGTTATTAGATGCAACTCGTGGACATCCAGTGAGCTGTCACATTAACTCTCACCTTTTGTTGTACCTTCTAATCACCCAAGAAGATAGAAGGAAGTGGAGGAAGAGGAGGAGGAAGAGGGGGAAGAAAGACCTGGTACACTTTGCCCAATGAAGGCAGACTCTTTGGAGATGGGACCCAGGCATGACCGTTTTCTCAAATCTTCCCAATTGAGTCTGATGTGCGCCCGGGGCTGAACACATCCAAATGTTATGTTCATCACCAACACTATTTAAATGAGGCAACACAGTGTCCCAAAGGCCCTAGTTCCAATTCCATGATTAACCTGCTTCTAGGTCACAAGAGCGTAGGCCCAGCCATTGGAGTTAGGAAAAATGATAGCGATACAGCCTAAAATCTACTTGCAAAGACTTTTTAGGAAGTATTTTAAGAAAGAGCACCGTCTTCATGGCAGTTAAGAGTTGCTTCATATTTGATGATAAAAAATCATACTCTTTCAAAGTTGAAAGAAACTTTAGAAACTACCTGGAGCCATTTCAAACCCTAATTTTTAAATGGTAGAAGCTGAGATTCAAAGAGACTGGAATTTATACCACTAACTAATGGCTGACTGAGAACAAAGTCAGGTCCTCCGGTCTCTCACGCCAGTGGCAAAACTTGGAGGGGCCAGCGCTCACTGACCACCTACCTACCTGTGTGCCTTCCTTCCTCCCCCATGATGCATCCCGTGGCACAGGAGCCTCCTTTGGGTTATGTGGTTGGGCCATTGCAGGCTTCTCGGTGACGGTGTTTTTGGCCTTATAAACACTCGTGTTCATTGACAACTTCTCCTTATATGTTCCCAGTTGGGTCACTCCTGGCCTACCAATTGCCCAGCTGCTGGGAATGTCTGTCTCCTTAGATACAGACTCTGCCCACAGCCTTGCAACCCACAGCCTCCAGCTCCCTCCTCGGGGAGAAAGAGACAGATCTTCTTTTGCTTCGTTCTGGGCGTACCACACATTTCTAAAGGAGTCAAGTCATCCTTCTTCTCAACATTTTATGATTTACAGTTAAAACGATACATGGTGTGGGGCCCCTGGGTGGCTCAGTCGGTTAAGCGTCCAGCTCTTGATTTCAGCTCAGGTCATGATCTCACGGTTCGGTGCTGATAGCACGGAACCTGCTTGGGATTCTCTCTCTCCCTTTGTCTCTGCCCCTACCTTGCTCTCTCTTGCTCTCTCTCAAAATAAATAAATAAACTTAGGGAAAAAGAAACACCACATGGTTTTGACCCTACGCCTAATCTTTCTTACAAGTATTTTTACCCCAAAACTCAAATCGCACATAGAGGAAATGTGTGTTCCTGGAGTTGTTCTGTTGGCTCTATATGCAAATGAGGCACGGAAGTGAGATGTGTAAGCTGAGATCATCTAGGGAGTCAGACAAGAAGATCGTGTCAGGTATGAAGTCTGCGATTCTACCTTGAAGCTTCCTGTGCCCTTTCCTCCTTCCTTCCTCATATGCTGATCTCATACCAGCCTCCTGAATTGTCACCATCGTTTCTTTGCTCAGCTCACAAACTTGAGTCTTACCACCTCCGATTCATCCTGCACACAGCTGCCAGAATATAGTTCCCAAAGCAGAACACTGCTAAATACTGTTAGTGGCAAAGTCAGCCTTTGAGTAAAAAAAGACACAAAACACGTTACTAGCTCATTGTGCAACCCTAACCCTCTGCACAGCCTTGTGTGACAGAGTGGGGACACGCATCGGGCCTCCAAGCTGGGGAGGCTTGGGAAGCAGCTTCAAGGGACATCTAGAGAATGGCCAGCCTAGAGCACAGCCTTGGACACATGTGACTGCTAGTGAATATTTTCACGGCCATGGAGCCAGTGTGGGTTTATGGAGGAAGGGGCTTCCCTTGCTGCTCTAGGATTCAGCAGAGAGGCCTAGAGTGAAACTCTGCCCCTTCCCTCAGGCCCTCGCCTGTTATGTGTAGATGTGAATGGCAGCCCCATAGACATGGCACCCTGGTGTGAGACACAATCTGAACATGACATACATGTCTCTTTCTCCCCGAGGAAGGAGCTGGAGGCTGTGGGTTGCAAGGCTGTGGGCAGAGTAGCCTTGTCAGTGGCTTCTCACTGCCTTCTAAATAGCGTCCACATTCCTGGGAAAGCCCTTCTCAATCGGCCCTGCTTACTTGGGCCTCCCTTTACATACCTTCTGTTCCCATCGATCTGAATTCCCAATCTCCCTACCTCTCCAGAGTTTTCTTCCATCACACCCTGCTCCAGTTCCCTCTGCGTGATGCACCCATTCCCCAGGCTTCTCAAAACTGAACACCTCCTACATCAATGCCACTGCATCTGGAAGGGTCCCCTCGTCCCTGGAAACCTCTTCTGCATTTACTCCTTTAGAGCTGACGCAGCTCTTTTCCGGTATTCAAGATGTATTCTCCTCACTCTTGAACTGTCTTGCACTCCTTGAAAATAGATTTCATGCCTCATCTAAACTTAGAACACCCAAAGTCTCAGGCGCACACCATGGACTGTAACCAATCTGGCCTCACCCTCTGACTTGTTCTGCAATCTCTCACCTGACCTCCACACTCTGACTTTGTTGGTGCCTTATCATTCCCTCCACCCTCTGACGTGCTTTGTGCTCTGATCTGACATCAGCCCTCTAACTCTGGCAAGTTCTTGTCTAACCTCTGTCCTTGATTTTCATCATCTCAAGGCGCCCCATCCTCGCGTGTACAGACTAGAGTTAGGGCATCTGGGGCCTGGGCTGGCTCTGTCACCCTCTAGCCACATGGCTCCAGGCAAGTCACTTAACCTGCGGGGGCCTCCGTGTCTTTATCTATAAAAAGAGCAAGTTAACCCGGTGATCTCTACAGTTCTTCTCAACACTCAGCATTTTCTGGCTCTAAATTCCAAATGGTGTATGTGTTAATCTTCTCTATACACACATTTACACTGTCATTATGTTTATATTAAAGGGGGCGCGCAACAAAATGCAGGCAGGAGTTCTAATAGATCCCAGGGATTGTTCTGACCTCCCTGTTCCAGCGGGCCCTTTCCTCGGGGAATGCGTGTTTTTCCCGCAGTCTTTGAACCTCTCACAGGCCTGCTCATTATTTTGTTGTCTGAAGAGGCAGGAACATTTCTGTGATTAATTAGGCAAAAGGCCCCGGTGCTGGTTGTGCAAGAACCATCAGATAATCACGCCTTTGGGGTGCTCGCCAGGCTTGGGGAGCGGCCGGGCTGGGGTCCTCAGAGGGCTGATTAACTCTGGGAATCTCAGGCCTGCCCTGAACACGTAGCTGTCTAAGACGCCATCCTACTTTACAGAAGCAGTCAAAGGCTCACCTTGCAGGGTGTTGCAGGGGTTGGAGGGTCAGGACCACAAGGTCCCCCACTGTGATGAGCCCAACAGCAGAGCTTGGGGACTGTTGAACCAGAAAATGTTAAAGCAGAAATTTTGAAGCTTTTCCTGAGGAGCCCCAGCATTCTACATGTGTATCTCAAGAGCTCCCTGGGTTTAGTGGAATAGATGAGAGCAAGTGGAGGGACTGTATTGCAACTTAGCTTGGCTTTGACCTATGCATCAGTTTCTTAAGACTCCGGTAACAAAACGCCCCCATTTGCATGCAGAACAGAATTGTATTATCTTGCATCTCTGGAGGCTAGAGGTCTGAAATCAAGGTGTTGGTTGTGTTGGTTGCTGCTGGAGCCTGTGAGAAAGAAGCTGCTCCATGCCTCTCTTTGCTTCTGGAGGTTGCCAGCAACTCTTGGCATTCCTTGGCTTGCAGACATATCACTGCAGCCTCTGCCTCCGTCTTTGTCTGGACTTCTTTCCTGTGTGTCTGTGTCTGCATCTCCAAATCTCTCTTTCCTTTTACAAAATATCAATCGTTGCATTTAGGGTCCACCCTAATCCACTATGACCTTCTCTTAAATCGACTATATCTACAAAGATCCTATTTCAAAAATAAGGCTACATTCACAGGTGCCAGGGGTTGAGACATGAACATTTGTTTTTGGGAGACACAATTAAAAACTTGACCTTTGTATTGAGCACCTGCATAAGATTTCATTTTTAAAAAGCATTCCACAGGGGTGCCAGGCTGGCTCGGCTGGTTAAGCGTGAGACTCTTGACCTCGGCTCAGGTCTTGATCTCAGGGTTGTGAGTTCAAGCCCCACGCTGGGCTCCACACTGGGTGTGAAGCCTACTTAAAAAAAAAAGGCAGTCCACAACTAAAATAAAGTTAGAAGTCAAGGTTGTACAATATGGGAGGGATTTAAATTGAAATTGATTGAAATGATTGAAATCTTCGTGCTCCAGAATCTCCATTGAGCCTGGATGCCAGCTTCACTAGGGCACTATGGGCAGACAATGGCCCCTCTGACAACTCTTCTCATTGTCCCTGTCCCTAACTCTGGCTTGATGTACAAGTCAATGCTCAATCAGAGAAGCAGAACCTTTTAGGAGTTCACTAAGCAGTCTCTATATGGCTGTCCTCCTCACCGGAGCTTGAGCTTCTGTCCTGAGCTCAAATGCTACAGGGCAGACAGTTAGGAAGGGAAGACGGATGTACAGTGGGAAAGAGAAAGAACAAACCAGAACCTAAACACATAAGCTGAAGCCCACAAGGACAGGCCAAAACCAGTACAATTGTTATGACCTCAAGTTCTCTGACCTGGTTGATACGCATGTCCCACAAAACCAAGGGCGCTTTGTCAAGGAGCTAACACACACACACACACACACACACACACACACACACACACCTGGCCCAGGAGTCTGAAAAACTGAAAGATCCCGGAAGCGAAGAGCAGTGGCAGGCCTGGCTGTTGCCTCATACCCGGGAGGTGAGCCAGCAGATGAATGACAATGGGTGTGGGCGATAAAATGGCTGCTTCCCCACAAGAATTTCTCTGGTTGGCCATCCTAACTGGAAACGTAAAGACAAAGGAATTCTGGGAAACATAGTTCAGCCTAGCCAATTAAGGCACATTACAAAGCTGCCATATCCAATTAAGGCCTCCCTCTATCAGTGCCTTCAAACCTCTGTCCCTCTCTTACTGGACTAGGAGGTCAGAACCAGGGACCAGGTTTGACCAGGGGCAACATGGAGGACCTCCATACCTCCATGTTGTGCGCAGTACCTAGGATTCAGTATTAGGTATTCACTAAATGATAATCGAATTGCACAGACCTGAGTCACAAGGAAACAGACCTTCAAGACAGATCCTAAAAAAATCCTGGCACTTCAACTAGACTAGACTCAATAAACATCTATTGAGCACTGTGTGTTAAGAATTGTGCTATCTTAGACAGTGGCAACACTGTGAGGAAGTTATGTGGATCTCTCTTTTCAGATAAAGAAATGAAGTTTCAGAGAAATTAAGCCACTTGTTTGAGGCCACATATTTAGACAAAGGCAGGCTGAGATTTAGATCCAAATCTTCTGAAGTCATGTCCACTTGAAGCTCACAATTAGCTAAGGAACCTATGCCTTCAGCCCTGCTTTTAGGCAATATTAAAAATATCAGCAGCATAAGTCACAGGGAAGAAAATCTAATTTGACTTTGAAAGGCTGGACCCAGCTCTCAGTGGTGCTCTGAAGCAAGTGGAAAGTGCCATGCCAGAGGCAGTTAACCCTGAGTAATAGAAACTTTTAGCGAACCTAACAGGTCACATGTTAGAGCAGGAGTGGCTGTTTCCAAGGGAATATGGTGAACTTTCATACAAGTTCCTGCCACCCTTCCACGCTCTTCAGACCTGGTCATGACTCTCCCAGCAGCAATATACTTACTAGATTAATTAATGAGAGCAGTTGACCTGGACGACTTCACCAGACAGAGGTGACAGTAGCCAAAGGAGAAAAGTGGGGAGAAAAGAGCCAAGGAACCGTTCTGTCCCTGAAGGACTTCCAGGCAGGGGACCTGGATCAGGAAAGAGAATGAAGACGGGACATCATGAACTGAACAAGTTGGATGGGCTAGGGGGTCTGGAATATCAGTTCCAAACTCCTACTTCCTATTCCTCTCAGCAGAAGAAGGAGGTTCAGATTGTCAGGAAGTTTGGGCTTGGAAACTTCCTGAGGGTACCTGTGGATGTAATCAATCAAGAAGGAGGGCCTGTCAGAATGACAAAATCATCTACGAGAAAAGATAAATTTCTCCAGTAAGACCAATCAAAAAATTAAAATAGAACATGCAAATAAATAAATGCCAAATGAAATAGGAAAACTAACAAGGGGCAGGGGAAGAGCTCAAAACAGCCTTTTTCGATCCTGTGTGCAGAGGCGTCTTTGGACTGGCTATGGTCTTTCACAGTCCATGGAGGTTCTCAGGGCACAGGAAAACTCTAGAACCTCCCACACACATTCCACAAGCAGAGCACACTGCCTGTGCTTTCTGTCTTCTGTCTCCCGCTGATCTGCTACTCTGTCAATTCCATACCTTGTAGGATGGTGTCTCATAGAGGGCTTTTCCGAAAGCCTTTTAGAAGGTGCACCTTCCAAGGATTCCTAGAGAAAAGTGCCTCTTGGACTGATGTCCACAGAAACACATTTGGGTGTTCTTACGTCCCCTTTCCCCACTTTGAGGTTGAGCATTGCAGGAGGTGAGCAGGGAAATGAGAAACTTAAACACTTTCTTCTTCTTTATCCCCACAAAGCCCTCAGGATGGAAGGGGAAATCTTTCCTCTTTTTCTACCTATCAGAGCTAGACCTCCCCTAGATAAACTTCTGTCATCTAGTCTGACAGGCCCACCTTTTCACATATTGAAGGAACTGGTAAAGAAAGTTAGCAATCTTTTTCTGTCTTCATAATTTCTGTTCTTCTGTTCTATTTTGCTGTTCTGGGTTGAAAGCCAAATATTAACTCTTTGAATACCCACTGTTGTGAGAATACTAACTGCACCCCTTCATCTTCTTCCTGAAAACTAGGTGAATGCCTTGGGTATACTAGAGGAAAACAATCATATACAAAGAAATATAAAAGAAAGAAAAAAATCACATCTTAAAGCTAAAGCTATGTAAATTAGAATGTAATTAAGCATTGATTTCAAGGAACTGATAGTTTTACAGTGATTCTTCCCACGTAACACCTTGATACAATTCTCCATTTATTTGAGGTTTTTTCACCACCATTGATAAATTCTCATTTCCTTTAAGCAAATTGTTGCTTTCTGCACCCCCTCCATTCTTCTACATTTAATTGCCTTCTTCCTGAAGTTCATTCTTCATTAGATCTTTCATTAGATCCAATGTCTGTGAGCATACATCAAAATCTCTGCTTTTATCCTCGTTAAGATATTTTTACAATGCTTACTTTTGAATAGTAGTGTAGATGTGCGTAGAATTCTGTGTTGATGGATAACTTTTATCGATATTTTGGAAGCAGTATTGCACTATCTTCTGGTCTCTATTTTTGTAGTTGAAAAGTTTGGCATTCAAGTTATCACTTATTTGTTTTCAAAGTCTTTTCTTTATGATTACTTTTAAGATATTCGTCTTGATTTGGGTGGTCCACAGTTTTACTACTATGGCGAAAGGCTGGTTTAGTTCTACTCATTCTGATCAGAACTTCTTAAATCCAAGGTTTCATTTAATTCTCAGTTCTGAAAAATGGTTGTTATTAACTATCTCTTTGGCCTTTGCCACTCCCACATTCTCTTTATTCTCTCCATCTATAACACCTATTAGTTGACTGCTGTGTTTTTAAATTATTTATCTCTCTTAAACATTCGTTTGTCTTTTCCATCTCTTTCTCTTTGGCTATTTTACCCAGATTGGTCATCCAACACACTCATTCTCTTTTCATTAGTGTCTAAACTTCTGTTTTTGCCAACAGAGTTTTTGATGTCAAGGATTATATTTTTCATGTTTTTAAGTTATAGTGGATATTTAAAAAAAACCTGCCTAGTAGATCTTCTTAATATTTTGTTATTCTTTTTTTAAGTGTAGTACTTACATCTCTACCCATTTTGAGCATACTTTTTATGGACTTTTTTCAGATTGTTTTGAGTTTACTGGGGTTCTAATCTTCCTGTTTTCTGACTACAACTCACAGTGAACCATCTGTGTGTGTGTGTGTGTGTGTGTGTGTGTGTGTGTGTGTGTGTGTATTTTGAATTGTGAGCTCAACTTCAGTGGCCTTGGTGATAATACCATGTAGTCTGAGATGTGGGAATGTTTTCTTCAGAGAGGTTTTGAATTTACTTTTGCAAGACATCACACAGATAACTGGGGAACAGTTTCTCAAAGCCATAGTTATAGGCTTCATGGGTAGCGTAAATTTCAAGAAGCAAAGTTAATATTTAGATTTCTCAGGGGAGCTTATTTTTCTTCTGTAAGGACTCAGTCAAAGACAGCTATCCTTTCCTCTCAATGTGCCCCTTTGCTAGGTTAATTTTTTCTGCTCTGCTTCTTACACATAGGGAGATAGCCTTAAAGGGTCCCTGCTTCCTGCAGGATTCCCACTCTGTATGCCCCAAGTGCCTAGTTATGAATCCTCACCTCCTGACTCTGCTAGCATGTTAAAATCCAGGGTGTATGGAATCCACAACCCTGAATTCATTCACTTACCACAGACAACCATAGCATCAGTTCATCCACTCATCACTCTGACTTTCACTCTCTTTGTCTTGTCTGCCTCCAAGGATTTTCCGTTCTTTCTTCAGAACTTAGCTAAGAATTTACATTTCCCCCTTTACAGTGAATCCAGCATTTCCAAGTGCTTGCAGCAGAAGGGGATTTCAAGTATCTTGGTTTATCATCTTGCCAGAAGGAGAACTCCATATTATTTTCTTAATAAAAGCCTCATACATTTCTTACTATATGTATTTCTGTTTATTTGCTTACTTTTGTGGGTATTTTGTTGCTTTCATAAATGGAATATTTTCTGTTTTTACTGTTTATTGCTGATATGTAGGGTAAGTACTGATTTTTATACATTTTTAAAGCATTCATATTACGAGATATAATAATTTCCTTAAATAGATTGAGATGATTACCAGGGAGATAGATATCTTTAATCTAAAAATGAAAAATTTATGTCCTTTTTTCAGTCAACTGTGTATTCATTGTTGTATTGAGTGACTGGAGGTTGAATAAATGCATTTTTAAAATAGTAAACATAAATGGTGGGGAATCTTGTGTTCATTTTGGTATAAATTCTTCTGCTATTTTAAAGTTTTCCATGTTACCCTTTAAGAGAGTGTCTTTGTCATTTTAAGGATAAATTCTCCTTTTCCCACTATAGGGAGTTTGCAAGTCAGGAATGTCTATTGAGCCATCCTTGCATGCTTATAATAGATTTTTCTTAGCCATGATACATGTGCCTTAAAATATGTTACTGGTTTTGATTAGTAGGTATTTCATTTTGAAATTTTTCTTTTATAATGTAAGTGATTTTAATCAGATATTTCCTTTCTTCCTCCTCCCTTTCCTTCTTTTCTGGTCTGCTGGCCTATTAGCTTGCTTTTCTTTCTTTCTTTCTTTCTTTCTTTCTTTCTTTCTTTCTTTCTTTCTCTTTCTTTCTTTCTTTCTTTCTTTCTTTCTTTCTTTCTTTCTTTCTTTCTTTCTTTCTCTGTGTGTCTTATACTTAAAGAGTTTCAAACAGTGCCTGACCTGCGTGAGTTCAACAGTATTCATTCTATTTCCTAACTTTTTTGTCTTTCTTTTTATCCACGCTTTGGCTTTGAAACTATGATTACTTAATTAAATCAATTTGGAAATTTGTCACTTTTTTGTATCTTCTAGAATAATTTGCTGGAATAATTTGTTTGACAATTGGAAAGACAATCATAAAAATCATAATGGCCCAGTGTTTTTATTTAAATTAAAACTTTGGCAATGATTTAAAAATTTTATCCTGGGGCACCTGGGTGGCTCAGTCGGTTAAGCATCCGACTTCAGCTCAGGTCATGATCTCACGGTTCGTGGGTTCGAGCCCGCATCGGGCTCTGTGCTGACAGCTCAGAGCCTGGAGCCTGTTTCAGATTCTGTGTCTCCCTCTCTCTCTTCCCCTCCCCCACTTGCACTCTGTCTCTCTCTGTCTCAAAAATAAATAAACATTAAAAAAAAATTTAAAAATTCTATCCTCATTTATTTTCTGTTCATGATTTTTACTTCTTTTTGAATAAATTCTGGTTATTTATATTTTTCCCAAAATAGCAAAAGTTTTATTGTGACTATCAAAATGATAGCTTATATCTTAATATATTATTCACTGTTTTTCAGATGTTACATAATCAGGATGAAATTCCCAACCTGACCCAAGTCCACTGTTTTTTTTTTAATTGTTAATATAGTCACCATGCTGTACATTATTATTCATTTTTAATCAATTTTGGTAAATGTTTCATACTTTCTTTGTTTTCATCAGGTTTTTTTCTTTGAATAATTTTAAGTGTGGTTGACAATTATAATTTTGTTGCACTGTAGAGCCTATATAAATAAAAATATACTTATCCTATTTTTTCTTGATTATTTTGATTTTTTAAAAATAATGCAGTCCTTAATTTGCTTTTATTTGTATTTGTTTAGCTTTTGTACTATTCAAACATTTGCTTTGCCTCTCTCTGAGTCACTTTTTTCATATACAAGTGAGGTTGTTTTTCACAATTTGAGATTTTTACTCAATATAATCATGTAACCAATTTGTGTTTCTTATAATAACTGATGTACTTCTACATTTTTCTAATGTTTCCTGAGGTTTTCTTGTGCTCTGTTCAATTTTATATTTTACTATTTGAGCTGAGTTCTTTGCTGATTTAAAACAGATAAATTGTTGTTATGTCAATACTAGAATAGCCTTTATCAAGGCTAGTGATGTAGGAGTTTCTTTTTATAACCAAATCTTAAACTTGACCCTGGGCTTAAATTTAACCACTAATATTTTCACAGAACATATTTTCCATTTGTAACTGCTTTGTTTTGTTTGCCTGGCCATGGCACAGGCCTTCAGAGTTGGTTATGTTTACTTTGGGGAACTCCAAGACTTTTCAAGGGCTCTATGGGTCTAGGCAGTGTGAATACAATCATTTTCCAGATCTTCAAATTCCATATACACTTTTGAAAATAATTTGCTTGAGAATTCACCTCTGAATGAGGCTTCAGACAAGTTTTTCCCACCACTCTTTTACATTCATCTTTAGCCATACATCTCACATATCTAGTATTTTCCTATGGTATTTCCTCCATGATATAAACCTCCTAGGCATGAAACAGGTTATTTTGAAATATGTGATATTAGGGAAGCTCTTTGAGACAAGAAACCATAAAGTCAGCACTTTCTGTCCATCTTATTAAGATACTTTCCCAATAAAACTACTTTTTGGGTTTATTTCTTTCAAATGTTTTAATATATTCATGTTTTTGGATCAGGTGCACACTCATAATTATTATAATGACAAGTCAATCCAGAATAAATCCTTTAACCCTTAAAGCCACATATTGCTAGGAAATAAACATAAGTAGATTTATATTTATGTACATTTTTTTGGCTGTGTTGAAGTATAACAGGCAAGTGTTCTATATAGTTCTAATAGCCAGTGAGGAGTCATAATAGTCAATAAAAGACTCTCAAGCCTAAAAATATATTACATTAAGATATAACTCTGGAAGGACATAGAATAAATGTGGAAGGGAAAGCAGAAAGGCAGTAATGCAAAAGTTCTAATTGTTTTCAAAAGCTTGTTTTATTATAGGCCACAGCAGGTAGCAAATCCCTATTATTTTTTATATCCCATCGGTTGTATTTTATTTATTTTTTTTTTATTTTTTTTTAACGTTTATTTATTTTTGAGACAGAGGGAGACAGAGCGTGAACAGGGGAGGGGCAGAGAGAGAGGGAGACACAGAATCTGAAACAGTCTCCAGGCTCTGAGCTGTCAGCACATAGCCCGACGCGGAGCTCGAACTCACAGACCGTGAGATCATGACCTGAGCCGAAGTCGGACGCTTAACCGACTGAGCCCCCCAGGTGCCCCGCTTGTATTTTAAAAGAGTGAAGTGAAGAGTTTATTTTGAAAATATTTGTATGACCCTGACATCCCTCTCCTCAGTATTTATCCAAGAGAAATGAGAACATATGTCCATACAAAGACCTGTATACAAAGTTCATAGAAATTGTGTTCAAAGTCTTCAAACAAACAAACAAACAAACAAAAACAACCCAAATACACTCAACTGGTAAGCAAATAAACAAATGGCAGCATAGCCATACAATGGCATAGTACTCAGAAATTAAAATGAACAAATTCCTGATACGTGTAACAGCACGGATGGCTCACCAATGCATCATGCTGAATAGAAGAAATGAGAGGCTAAAGGCCATGTACTAGGTGATTTCGTTTACATGTCACTCTGGAAAATGCAAAACTATAGAGACAGAAATTAGATCAGTAGTTGACAAAGGCTGGGGTGGAAAAAGAAGTTGACTACCAAGTGGAACTTACAGGGATGACAAAAATATTCTGTCTTGGCTGAAATGGTGACTACCTGACTACATGCATTTCTCAAAACCCATCAGACCATACATCTAAGAAAGGGAATTTTCCTCAATGTATGTTATACTTTAATAGATCTGACTTTAAGAAAAAAGTCAATGTTCACTTTTTATATCATTTGTAACTATTATCACTTATGATGCAAAATTCCAATACATTAAAATATGCAAAGACATTGTAGACGGTATTCTTCTTAAACCATCAGAACAAAAACAAAAACAAAAAAAACCCCTGAAAACCACTGGGCTTCCTGAAAACTGGATGTCTGAGAATGTATTTCTGTTGTACCTATAGTGAATGATAACTTAGCTGGATACAGAATTTCTGGAATTTCTGGCTCATAACATGTTCTTCTTTACGACACAACAGTCATTCCCCCATTGCCATCTGAATTTTAGTTTTGTGGTGGAGAAGAATGTGGTCAGACTAATCTATTTTAGGAAATTTGATTTTGTTTGTTTTCTACATGGATGCATGTAGGGCATTTTCTTTGCCTTCACAATTCAAGGTTACAATAGGATAAATCCATCAATTGCTTTTAAAATGAATTTTGTGTCTAGTTATTTTCAGTTTGAAAGTTGAGGGCTTTTTTTGTTTGTTTGTTTGTTTAGATTTGTGTCTCGTGTCACCATTTTTTTCTGGTTCCTATTTTGGAAATGCCAAAATATCTGTATTTTAGACTTCTGTTCTCTGCCTTTCACATCTACCAACTAACAGCTTGGTCATTTCATCTCTTTATCCTATTGCTTCACATTTTAGGACACAGTCTCGCGTGTGTCCTCTCCATCACTGACCAAAGTTTTCTGCAATGCTTTTTTTTTTTCCTTAGGATTTCTCATACAATTTAACTTTTGCCATGACAATGATTGCCTTCTTTCTCTGTCGTCTCCAGCTCCCTTTTGCAGGTTTGCTTTTCTGTCAGCTTCATTCGTTTCTCAGTCTTGGGTCTTCCCACGTTGAATTTATCAAAATCCGAAGCAAAAAAAGTAAACTGTTCACTTTCTGTTTCTGCACCCATCCAGAGCTACGTTTTTCTTTTTGATGTCATAGATCGCTTTGAATAGATGTTTTTCTGTTATTGTTGTTTTTCATATTCTTATTCTTGAATGATGAAAGCTCTTTCAAGACCAGATGTTTATCAAAAGAGAGGGTGGTTGAAGACATTCCCTTTGGATTGTCTCACTGTCCACCTGATGTGCTTAGAATTTTCCTTTCAGAGTGTAAGATGTGGGTCTGGCAGATGTAATTTTGTATGATTCGTTCAGAGATGAAGCAGCCTGGGAGCCTTGGAAGGAGGGCCCGACCTGAGAGCACTCCCAATGGGAGGAAGTACCTTTGCACATTCTGGTGTTTGCTGGAAGGTGCTGCAAGGCCACTAGTCCATATCAGGTTTGTTTGGATTCATGTATGTTTCAGCCACCCCTGCCCCATGACCTTTGGCTTGGAACCAAAGAAGTTCCGGCCCCCACCAGCTTTCTGTGCGGGAGCTTTATGCAGCTTATTCATACATCAGTGACATATTGCATCAAATTTGGTCGCAGCTCCACGCTCCTGACTAGCAAACATCTTCCTCGCAGTCAACCGCTGCCATTCTAAATTAGGAGACGGGACAGCAGAAGTCTCTCCAGTGTTTTCTTGCCAGGCTACTGGGTCACCTCCTCAGAAGGATATGTGGGGATCTGGCTCTAGCCTTCCTTCAATCTGGCCCCAGGTACATTCCATGCAGCAGAAATTTCTTAAAACTTCTGAAGACGACACTCCCTCTGGTCTCTAAGCATACATCTTTATTTCATTATTATCTTTAACCATTGAAAATAGTGCTTAAACATTTAATTCAAGACTTGAAAATTGGACATTCGGTGTCTAATTTCAAAACGCCCTCTAACTCAGAAATCTGCTTCTGCTTTTAAGCATGCGCAATTGAAAGTTTAGGTGAAAAATCAGAAGAGAAAATGGTGACCGGAGGAGAGCCTAGGGGCACTGCTTTGATAACCGTGACAAAAATGTGATTTGCCATGGTGAAAAGAGATGCTCAGACCCCCAACCAGCGCCCATCCCAGCCATGCCCCATGTGTAAAGAAAGTGCTTTTATCCGACCTCCATTTAACTGACTCACTGGATTAAGACACTCTCCAGTCCCTCTGAAAAACACTGACTGATTCCTCCACACCCTGAATTCCTGTGCCAATAGTCTGCTTGCACACCATGGCTCTCGTTGCTTGGCTATGCATGTGGGCAAATTCCCTTGTGCCAATTCTACATGTTTTTAATCGCATACTTAATAAAGTATCACACAATCGATTAAATACAAACATAAGAAAAGGATTTTGTTTCTACAAAAACAAACACTTTGGAAAAGTTGGAAAAGAGAGTCGCTAAACATATACATTGCTGTGAATTAAAAGCAAGACAACTCTAACAGATCTGGAAAGTTAGGAAAAATCTAGAAAGACTTCCTTTTCAGTTTGCTTTGAATGTAGCATGAAGTTGTAGATCCACTGCAATAGAATGAACCCTGAAAATCAGGACTGGTTACGGGAATAATTTGTGCAAGAAGGATGATTCAGAAATCCAGTTAAATAAGCGTGTACAAAAGAAAGATTTTTTCATTGAAATTATGAAACTAATTGTCGTAGTCTGTTCAGGGTGTTATAGCAAAATACCACTATACCACGGGTGGCTTATACACAATGGAAATTTATTCCTCATAGTTCTGGAAGCTGGGAACTTCAAGATCAAGGTGTCAGCATGTTCAACGTGGTGGCTGGTGAGGGCTTATTTCCTGGATCATGGTGGAAGGGATTAGGGATCTCCCTGGAGCCTCTTTTATAAGGCACTGATCTAATTCATGGGGCTCCACCCTCATGACGTAAGCACCTTCCAAAGGCCCCACCTCCCAATACCATCACCTTTGAGGACTGATTTCCCCATACGAATTCTGCGCAGGGGGTTAGAGGGGTAGGGGGTTGGGGGGATGGGGTGGGCAGGAGACACAAACATTTATCCTCTGGAACCAATGCATATTTATTTTGCCAGTTATCATTATTGCAGTATAAGGGAGTCCAAAGGTAATTGTCTCTGCACCAACCTCTTTCCTTTACTCCTGGTTCATATTCTCTCTGTCTCTCTCTCTCTCTCTCTCTCTCTCTCTCCCTCATCTTTGTCTGTCTTCCACACTCCCTTTCTGTCACTGATTCCGTTACATTTACTCTGTATTTCTCTGTATGTGACTTGTGTGTTTTCCTTTCTTCCACTTCCTCACTCAGAGACCGGATATTTGTCCCTTGTTTCAGATACCATATAATGACTAATGATGCACGAGCAGCAGATCATTAACAATGTAGCCTTCGAGGAACCACAAACTCTTGTCAAAGCCCATAGGCATTTTCTGGTGAACCACTGTTAAGCCAGGCTCCACCCGCTCTGTATCCAATATCCCAGCTCTCTTCTTCAGAATTAGACTTGCACCTTGGGGTCAATACCTGGAATTCAGGCCTGGAAGTTTTGAAGAACAGATATAGAGGAGACACATACTAGAAACACTGTTATCAGAATCTGCATTAGTTGTTCAAAAAGTCTAGGAAAAAGTGTGGAATCATAACAAAATACAGATGTACTTCAAACAGTCTTTTTTTTTAATGTTTTATTTATTTTTTTGAGAGAGAGAGAGAGAGAGAGAGGAGAGAGAGAGGGAACAGGGCTGGGGCAGAGATTGAGGGAGACAGATTCTGAAGCAGGCTTCAGACTCAGCTGTCAGCACAGAGCCTGACGCGGGGCTCGAATTCATGAACCATGAGATCATGACCTGAGCTGAAGTTGGACGCTTAACCAACTGAAACACCAGGTGCCCCATCAAACAGTCAATTTTGATGTGTGATTAAACTTAGTGAATGAGGTCCTTGAGGAGACATTCAAGGGGGCCCTTCCCCCTAGTGGCCCTAGTTGAACATGGAATCCTCTGCATGACAGACTAGGCTTTGGTCTATACCTGTAGTTCCGTGTGGTTTTGTACTAAGTCAGAATCCAAACACAGTTTCTACATCCAGGTGACCGGGGCTGTAGAAAGAGTGAGTGTAGAATACGGAATAAAACAGAATTTCAGCTATGAGACCTCGGGACGTGTTTTACTTCTCTCACTTTCCACTTCACATCTATGAAATGGACATAATTGACCTCACTGGGTGGTTGTGGGGATCCAGTGAGGTTACGATGTACAAGATGCTCAATCAATTGCTTTGGACACCCAAGTGATAGATTCTGCACTAAATACCTCTGCCATAAATCCCCAGAGAATTTTCCTTTCTTCAAGATTATGACCAGTGTAGATTCTAAACAAATGATCACAGAACTCCAAACGCTGAGGTTCATTGCATACAGAGATCACAACATTCGGTAATGTGTATAGGAAGGCCTAGCAACTGAGTTCAGGTTATGGTTTGATCCTGTGTGATGTGGTGGTATCTGGGCTGACGATGTGAAAGTAAGAGTTTGTCCTTCAGATGCTTTCAGAAATACGGATAATACAATGGACACATTTTTTATGCAATGGTAAAGATTTGTGATGGAAACTTCCCCCTTCTTCTCTGCACAACTCTACACAAACATAATGTCCCAGAGGAAGAAGACGGATCATTCTTCTGTCATGGGCACATGAGTGTGCTGCCTTGATGGAAAATTCTAGACTCTTTTTCTCTTTCTTCCTTCTTTCAACACACACACACACACACACACACACACACACGGTATTTTGTCAGTCGTAGAAACAAAAATGCCTCTTAAAAATAGTCCTGTGGGGTGCCTGAGTGGTTCAGTAGGTTAAGTATCTGACTCTTGATTTTGGCTTAGGTCAAGATCTCACGGTCGTGAGATGGAGCCCCCTGTCGAGCCATATCTAGCCCCACCCTGGGCGTGGAGCCTGCTTAAGATTTTCTCTCTCCCAATTCCTCTGTCCTTCCCCCGCTTGTGTGCATGCATGCATGTGACTTTCTCTTTCTCTCCCCCCCATCCCCCAAAATAAAATAAATACATTTTTAAAATACATTTCTGTGATAGTAGAGCATAGTTATGGGTGTGGACGCTAGACTCAGACACACCTGGGTTTGAATCCAGATGGTGCCACTTAACCAGCTGTATGAGGTCAGCAAAATGAGTCAACCTCTCTGAGCTTCAGCCGAGCATCAGATGAGGCTAATAACAGTGCTCTGTAAGGCTACTGTTTAAAGGAAGTGATATCATAGCACTTGGATTCCAGTATGCGATACACATAGTAATACTCGATAAGTAGTAGTAGAAGAAATTCTTACTGGTGGTGTTGCTGCGGTCACTTCCTGACTCGGGAGGCAGGCGGCACTTGCCGAGGTAGTGACCGGTGAGGACGAAGCAAGGGAGCTCTAAATACGCTGTCATCCCAGAATGAGGGCTCGCTTGGACTTTCTCCCTTTCCTACTCCTCTTCTTTCAAAGGAGAATAGTGAATGTTTTTCACGATCTCCACCGGATGGGCATGAGATCTGCATCCAGTCCCGGCGCCCACCACCCAGCCCCGGGGTACCCCGGGGTACCTCGGACGTTTTGCGAGCCTCGCACCAGCATTTAGGACTTTGAAATGAAAATGTTGGATGACTTTATTCTGCGCCCTGGCAATCTCAGCCCTTCCGACAGTTTCAACAGCTTCTAGTCATAACCCTGTGATTTGAGAACAATGAATCTTAATATAATTGAGTTAACTGTATCATTTTTAATGTAAGACAATCTTGATTACAGCCAAAGGGCACCATTAATACGCTGAAGGAATGGCCGAGATTTTAGCATGTGAATGTTGTACAGAAAATAGAACTAATTAGCACTAATTTAATTCGAAGATTAAAGAAAATTCTGCCTTTAATTTTTAATTTAAGACAAACCATTTTACTCCGAACAAAGAAAGAATAATAAGTACATTTTTTTTTCCATCTGACAGGCAATTTTTACTTTTGCATTATTACACTAATATGGGACTGTGGGAATCCTGACCCCATTAGAGATCAAATAATCAGCATTTAATTATTGACAGCAAATTAATATTTAATAAAGACACAAGGGTTCCGGTGTATGAAAGAAAGGCACCAAGGTTCTGCTGACCCAGAAACGTCCAGAAGGTCCCTTAGCCAGAACGCGATCT
This sequence comes from Neofelis nebulosa, assembly GCF_028018385.1. Taxonomy (NCBI): domain Eukaryota; kingdom Metazoa; phylum Chordata; class Mammalia; order Carnivora; family Felidae; genus Neofelis; species Neofelis nebulosa. The sequence goes on along the minus strand of NC_080791.1, from coordinate 71,673,467 downwards.
CCTTGCCGAGGGTACAAGTCTGGGTCCCCAAAGGGTCATGGCGGTTTATTTCCGTCCGAGCTACCAAGACGGAGAGCAGGAAGCCCAGAGTCTGAGCAATTGCCCCTTCCAGTTCCTACTCCACCCCCCACCAGCTCTTCCTTAATCAAGCACTTAAGCTAAATAATACATCGAATGTCATAACCAAAAGGAGGACAGTCATAATAAAAAAATAATAAAAGAAGTGGCCAATCCCCCTTTTGATTCTGCAAAATAATACTGACTTGTCTTTGCTGTGGGACTGCTTGTCAGGGATAATTTCTAACCAAAGAAGACATAATGGATTTACAATGAAACGCTGAGGCTTCCCCCCGGCCTCACGAAGATTCTGAAAATAAGCACTATTACATTAGCAGGCCGAGCAAAGCCAAGAAAAAGCTGTTAGCTGATTTCCCGAGAAAGCCAGAGCTGTGTGCAGAGAATGGCCTGTGGGTGACCCAGCGTGGGCTCTGCACTCCCTTCGGAGCTCAGCCGCAAAACTCAGACCAGGCCTTCTCCGGACCTGTTGAACTGATGGCAGCTGCCCTGGAGTGAGATGTGCTTGAACCCGGACAGGGGTCTGAGGGTTCGCCGTGGGCTGCCTGGCGCCAGACTTCAGAGCCCCAAACTCCTTTTCAGGTAGCCACCTTCAGAGCTCCCCATCTAAACACACCAGACAGATCCAGCTTGACTACTCAGACAGGCCAGGCTACCCGTACTGACCCGGGCAAGCTTTCACTGGGCCATTCCGTCTGGGCCTCTGGCTCTACTCCTCAGGACACCTCTCCTGAGCGGTGGACACCAGCGCCCACAGGTACCTCCATTCAGGTGAGCCCTGGGCCCCTCACATTGACCATGGTCCATACTGAGCTCCGAAATACTGATGTGTTCCTCCTGTGGACAGAAAATAGAAGCATTATACTCTCTTGTCCCCCACCATTGCAACACTTTACCCTCCTCTGTGAGAATCACTCGGAGAGGACAATCCAAAGTCTTCATAGTGCCTCCCTGCCATTTGTGGAGTGTAGGGTATGGGATGTTGCCTGGAAATGCAGTTTCTTCCAAGATGTTATTGAGCGCTCATTTCAAGCCTTCTGCACGGAGTTTGGGTGGCCTTAAACAGGTAGCGTCTCTGTAAAGGGAGTCAGTGTAGTGTTGTCCAGGGTGCAGAGCAGCTGAGTACGCATCTCCCCACACCGCGTACCAGCCGGGTTGCTTGGCCAAGTCATTCAACCTCTCTACACCTCACTTGTTTCATCTACAAAATGGGGATATGCATAGGTAGACTAAATGAGTGGATCCATGGAAAGTGAAGACACAGAGCAAGCAGCAAAGTTTACATTTGTGGGATGCAGAGGAACCTCAGAATACAATCTGTGAACCAAAGCCAAAAGAAAAGAAGGTCTGACGCTGCTTGGCATACATATATACATTCTACTCCTTTGGGGCCAGTGTCTCTGTAGACTATATTTCATGTAGGGAATTGTTTTCCCTCATTAGTGGGGATCCAGACACTTCCGCCTTCGGACTTGCATCGCCTCGCACGGCCGTGATTGGGTGGTGGGATGGGTCAGGGAGGAAGCAAACCTGTACATGGAGCTCTCTGACTGCCATTTGCCTCTATAGAGTTTCCAACACACCCAGGGAATTAATCTGCCATGATAGTAAGGGCCAGAGGACCTTCAGCAAGTTAAGGGGCTTACTAAGCCTCAGTTGCTTAATCTCTAAAAGTGGGATAACAGTACGTACTTAGGGCTTTTAGGAGGTGCTGAACTGGACCTGGTAGACAGAGGGGACAGCACACCCCCTTGAGTAGGTACTGAATCTCAGGAGCCTGAAAATTGATAAGCTCACACTTGCCAAACTTTAGATACTTCTCATCTTATTCCTACCAAGTCCTCATTGATAAGCTATCCAAAGAGAGTGAACCATAGGCAAATACTCCAATGACATACTTTCTGCCAGGCCTGCGCCCTTTCTGTAGAAACTGAGGAAGGAATCACCCACCTGGAATCACGCAGCAAGTGAGGTAAAGGAGTCTGTGTATTGTCGGTGCTTGAATTAGGAGAACAAAAGCTGGATGCCTGACAGTAATTTGTTTGCATCTCATGGTGTTGACTTTATACTGTTTTTTTTTTTATAAATTTTTTTTTAACATTTATTTATTTTTGAGACAGAGAGAGACAGAACATGAACGGGGGAGGGTCAGAGAGAGGGAGACACAGAATCTGAAACAGGCTCCAGGCTCTGAGCTGTCAGCACAGAGCCCGACGCGGGGCTCGAACCCATGGACCGTGAGATCATGACCTGAGCCGAAGTCGGCCACTTAACCGACTGAGCCACCCAGGCGCCCCGACTTTATAATGTTTGAATAAAGCAAGCATGGGATTTAGAATGAGAAAGCAATTGAAACTGAAATCCCGAGGTACTTTGATGGATCCAGAAGCTGAGAGTGGCCTGCAGGAGAGGGACTGTCTATGACAGGCAGCTGCAGATAAGATCCCACAACTTAGGAGAGTCTCCTGGATCAAGACTCAATTCAACAATGCGGGACAAATTCTTAGCCCATCGATGCTTGATAGCTACTGACACCATTGGTGTTGACCAAGATCTTCCTACCATTTCTGCATTGGATTGACACAGAGCTGGAAGAATCCATAGCTGGGACCTAAGGCAACTTCATCATACTGAGGAGATGGAGGTCCAGAGCCTATCTGCTGGCTTGAGGTTGCATAGTGAGAGTGAGACAAAGACAAGGCACAAATCTACATTGCTTCAGCTAGTCTGGAATGTTCACTGGGACAGCCAGTCTGGAACGTTCACTTCTCCAGACTGGGAGCTGTGGAAGTCAACTGATGAGGGAAACTGAGGCAGCACCAACTTGGATGCTGGATTGTGATCTGCTTCAACTGGGGCTGGAGTCCATACTCTCTAAGGACACCCCCAAGTCTGAAGCTCTGTCTCTGTAGAGCTCCCATGGACCCAATAGCAAAGACCAAGGACAAAATGGAGAATGCATCTGGAGGAGAATTCCCAAATGGTCATTTCTAAGGGATAGACTCTGCTGGGACAGACAGGGCTGCTGGTGAACCAGTCCATGGAACCCCCAACCATGTAAGTCTTTTCCCACAAAACCCAGCTCCATAGCCGAGAGAGGCCTCACACTGTCCCAAGACCGGCTGTCCAGGTTCATTCTTGCATAAATTTATGGTTGTATCTGCGAAAGCCCAGGCCTGATGGGGGCATGTATTGAACTCTACAGATAAATTACCAGCTTTGGCCCAAATGCTGCTAAGGGATCTGCAGGGCTCTCTCAAGAAGGACTAATATAACTCAGGCTTCATTTGTTTCTTGCTCTAACCCAGGGGCTAGCGGCCTGTGGCTTACTCCTTTCCCACTGTCAACACCCTATTGTCCTGGGGCTGCGTACCCTCAGATCTATTCCTTGCCTGTTGTGTGGGGGGAGTGGGGGGTTGGGGGGGGGGTGCTCCGGTCTTGTATCACATGGGTCCCGACCCTGCAAGCTATCTCTCCAGGCTCCCTTATCATCTAGTTTCCAGATGATTTCAGCCAGTGGGAGGCACCACAGGGAGACTAGAGGGCAGAAGGAAGGAGGGGTCCAGTGTTTCTCTGCCTCAGGTGGCTTTTCTTGCAGTAGCTGCATTTCCTCTTTGGCTCCAGATCATCCTGCATAGGCCTGTCTTGGTTCCACATTTCACTAGGTGACCCAAAATGCTGCCTCTTCCCTCTGTCCCTCCAGGCCTAGAACAGTAGTGCCTTCCTAATTTCCTAATCTCTGGACACTACACTGTCTTCTGTTTGGTTTCTCAGCTCCTCCAAAACTTCCTGCATTAAAACCCATCTACCATGGGGTACCTGGGTGGCTTCGGTAGGTTAAGCATCTGACGTCAGCTCAGGTCATGATCTCGCAGTCTATGAGTTCAAGACCCGTGTTGGGCTCTGTGCTGACAGCTCAGAGCCTGGAGCCTGCTTCAGATTCTGTGTCTCCCTCTCTCTCTCTGCCCCTCCCCTGCTCACACTCCGTCTCTTCCTGTCTTTCAAAAATGAATAAATGTTAAAACTTAAAAAAAAAAACTACCTTAGACACTTGAAATTCTTTCTTTCTTTTTTTCTGATTAGGCCATGATTGATACACATGTTGCCTGGGATATGGATTATCCACAATATAATATTTGTATTTATCTTCATTTAAGTATATACAGGCACCTATGACATCCATCAAAGATTATAACTGCCCAGCCCACCTCGCTAAGGAAAGGGAGACACGGAATGGACATTTAATATCTGTTTTATGCCAGACACCATAGCAATTTCTGCATTCATCATATTATTGTGTTTAGTTCTTATAACGATATCAACATTCTCTCTCTCCCTCTCTCTGTCCCTCCCCTGCTCATGCTCTCAACAAATAAATAAATAAATAAATAAACTTAAAAAAAAGAGTTTGGGGTGCCTGGGTGGGCTCAGTCAGTTAAGTGTCCGACTTCAGCTCAGGTCATGATCTCGCGGTCTGTGAGTTCGAGCCCCGCGTCGGGCTCTGTGCTGACAGCTCAGAGCCTGGAGCCTGCTTTGGATTCTGTGTCTCCCTCTCTCTCTGCCCCTCCCCTGCTCATGCTCTGCCTCTCTCTGTCTCAAAATTAAAAAATAAAAAAAGAGTTAGGCTATAGTATCCAAATACAGTAAAACCTTGGACTGCAAGTAACTTGTTCTGCGAGTGTTCCGCAAAACAAGCAAACATTTCCAATAAATTTCAACTTGATAAACTAGCAATGTCTTGCCATATGAGTGGTACATAAGGCCAAACATCACATGATCACAACTGAGCCAATGGTTCTTGAAATTCACTTTGATATACAAGTGCTTTGGATTATAACCACGTTTCTGGAACAAATTATGCTAGCAAACCCAAATTTTACTATATTTAAGAATGAGAAAAGGGGCGCCTGGTGGCTCAGTTGGTTAAGCGACCAACTGCGGCTCAGGTCATGATCTCGCAGTTTGTGACTTCGAGCCCCACGTTGGGCTCTGACAACTCAGAGCCTGGAGCCTGCTTCGGATTCTGTGTCTCCCCCTCTCTCTACCCCTCCCCGGCTCACGCTCTGTGTCTCTCCATATCTCAATAATAAATAAACGTTAAAGATTAAAGAAAAAAGAATGGGAAAACTAAGGCCAAGAAAGATCAAGGAGGCTGGCAAACGCTGTGCTGCCTGAGAACAACGATTTAGACCTTGAACTCCCAAGCAAGCCGGTATCGTTTCTCCTTCCTACCCCAGAATTCTGAAGGTGTTCTTGCTTTTCTTTGTTTCTATTGTTGTTGTTGTAACTGGAAGTCCAAACTGCTATGCAAGGACAATCTTACTCTGACCCCGTTTTATAAAATGAATAAAAGCTCAGCTGTTCGGATAGCTCTGGTTGGATCAAGGATGGACCCTTTAAACTTTACCGTCTCATCTCCCCACCAGCACCACCACAATGGTTTCTATAACCACTTTGGAGCCACTTGCTTCTGTCCACTAAACTGAAACCTATCCGGCTTCCTCATAGCGAATCTCTCAGACCATGCTCTACTCAGCTGCCCAGTTAACGTCCCTGAGTGTCACCTCTAATCGCATTGCTCCCTGCTCAAAGAAGGCTTCCCTTTGCCTCCAGATTGAAAACAAATTCCTCTTACTGGCATCGATGACCCAGAACAGGCTAGTCTTATCATGGTGTACACGTTTGTGCTCCGCTAGAAGAAGAACTACTGCATTCCATACATTCCCATATTTTCTGACCTAATATTCTTCCATATGATGGGTCCTCCTCCTGGAACACTTTTCTGCACACTCCCATGGGCACCTGTCAGGCCACCATCCATCCTTCAAGAGTCGTTGTGATTCACTTTCTCCATGAAGCAAGCACCCCAGCTGGGTGTTCTCCTATGTTTCAGGTCTTAGCTTACTTTTCATGATATTCTGACTCCTATTACAGTTATTCGTGGCATTTCATATTCTTGCTTGAGAGCTGAGAATCAGGCCTGTGTTTCCCACTGCACCTGGCATGCCTTGCATATTTAAGGAATTCAGTAAGGATTTGTTGAATTGAACAGAGTTGACAGTATTTAGTTTAATTTAGTGGCAGGTCAGGAAAGCGCTCTCTCTTAAATTGTAAACTAGGCAAAGTTTGACATCCCTCCATCCCATCCATGTGTTCTTTCCCTCCCCGATGCTTCTCTCTCTTAGAGACCCTTTGTCCCCTTAGTTGGTCATTAACAGATTCCTGAAAATAAAACAGAAGTTTAGGGATAACTAAAAGCTTGAAACTGGGAAGAGCCTTCCTCCAGCCTCCCAAGGAAGGTGCCATCGGAGGCTCCCAGCCCCTAACAAAGAGAAGCTGATTCCTCACCCTTACATGTAGAGAGCTGAGCTAATGACACCTGTCATGTCTCCTCCTAATGGTGGGCACCCTCACTCTTGTGAGGATAGTGGGTGCTGGCCTCGGGCACCCCAAGTCAGGGGTCAGTCATGCTCCTTCCACCCTCAAGTTTGCTGACCCACTCATAAAGTATGACTCTTTCTGCTGTCGTTTTATAATCTTCATATCCTTGAAGAAAATGCCCCCTTCCTATTACCTTCACTCTCTCTTAGCCCCATTCCCAGAGGGACTAGTTTGCTTAGTCAGGGAGTTTTTGTATTTGCTTTAGGAAGAGGACACTTAAAGAAAGCACAACTAGGCTTCATGAAGGCCAGAAATTCATTTGGCAGATTTTTGTGTCTCAATTTCTTTTTCTCTCCACATGGCTTCTCATCCTGGCTTGAGGCTGTTTCTCATATAACATAGCTTCCTCTCATATGCCAATTCCCACCCTCCCATCCCAGTGATAGAGAATGATGCCTTGGTGCCTTGCCACCTGACCTGACCCTACATGACCTTTTAGCTTCAGACCCCACCTCTGATTTGTGTCTTTCTCATAGTACAAAGTCTCAAAATAGAGAATCCCATTGTCTTGACCCAGCTCCTGAATCGATTACCGCTGGGCCAGTCATCTGTCCTCAAGGTCCTATGGTCCAAGCAGGGATGTCTAGACTCATCCCTTTGGTGGGAGCTCTGTCTGAACTATAGTTTTAGAGATGAGGGTATGGGTACACAGTCTGAGATACTTGTAGGGATCTCTGATGAGACTACTAGGCTTATGAAAAACAGACTTGAAGGTGAAAGAAGAAAGGGAAAAAGGGAAGAAGGGAGAAAGGAGGAAGAGGATGAAGAAGTGAGGGGAGGAGGGATGGAAAGAGGAAGGGGAGGAAGGAGGAAAAGGACAAAAGGGGAAGGGAGGAGGGAGGGGAGGAAGGGGTTTGGGAGAAGGGGGAGAGGAGAAGAGGGAAGGGAGAAGGAGAAGGGGAGGAAGGGGGAAGGGAAGGAAAAGGGAGAGGGGAGGAAGTGGAGAGAGGAGAAAGGGGAGAGTGGAGGAAGGAAGGAGGAAAGGAAGGGGGAGGGGAGGAAGGAAGAAAATAAGACTAAAATGTGTTGAACCTCCATTATGTACTAAGCACAAGTCAGGCTCCTATTTTAGCCTCATGGTAACTCGTCCAGGTAACTATCATCAGTTCCTCTTTCCATATTAAAGGGCTTGGACTCAGGAAAGTGACCTGAGTCGTCCTACAGTTAGTGGAAGAAAGACAGCTTGACCTGGGGGAACATCTGACTTTAGGAGCTCAGGTTCCATCATAGTTTCATCAGAGGTTGAGGTTCTGTGTGATAAATTTAAAGAAATAACATCAAAAACAGCTTTCCTTAAAACAATCAAAACAAAAGAGTGATTATTGAAGAATGTTAATTTATATCTCACATGGCACTGGTTACTTCTTTCTGCCTGATGGTTTCATTATTAGTTGCTCAGTGAGTTTCATTAGAGACCTATTGTACCGCTGTTGGCAAAACAACACTGGCATCTCATGTTCAATAATTAAAAGCAGGAAAAACAAACATTCTCTTTGGAGCCCTGGATTTATAAATAGCAGTGGTATGTGATTCCTTTAATCAATAACTAGGCTATCTAGCCTGGTTTGGACGGTGCAGACGTTGGGTCTTCTTGTGTCTTAATTCTCCTTGCCTGCTCTAAACATGCAAAATCCAACTGGGCAGAGACTGGGCTTATTGGGTAGCCGTGTTATCTTGAACTCTGCCTTTTGGCCACATGGCTGTTAAAAGATAATTTTCTAAAAAGGCAAAGTCATGACTTTCATATATACGTGAATATAAAATGTGTGATGAACATGTGTGAAAGAAAGAATTGGAAAAGATGCCACAATCTTTTCAAAGGAGAAATCAAAGAACCATAAATTGACAGAGTGAAGGAATGTTGAAATAAATTTACAAATTGCTGTTAAATTGGTTTGTTTTGTTTTGTTTTCTTTTTGAGGGTGTGAAGGGGGAGAGTTAATTAAACCTCCGCTGGACAGAATTCATTTGCATATCTATTGACAAGAATGATTTTGCATTGCTACCACTGATCCGCAAGTTACATTGTAAAATAGCTCAAGGACAGTGGGAGGCTAAAATCAGATAAACCCACAGCAAGTATCCTGGAAACAATGCATAACTTTCGGTTGGTTACATCCAGTATCTTTCTTGCTTGTTTCAAATTTCCTCACGATACAATGGAAAACAGGTGTTTTAGGGTCAAATCTGGGTTGAAATTAACTCTACTGCTCAATTTCTACAGGTGACCTTTGACTGATTAAAGCTCCCTGAACCTCAGTTTCCTCATCATAAAACAGAGGTAAAATGACCACATTATAGGCTTCATATGAGGATCAAGTTAATAACCAACAGCTTAACGTAGTATCAGACACAAAGTAGTGTCCAGAGAGTGTTCCTTCCCATAGCCTTTGTCCTTTCCCCAGCAGCCCAGAGACCCCAGAAATCAATCTCCACTTGATGGCTGAGTTAATAAAGTGGACACTAGACACCCCAGGGTCCCCATCTCTCTCTGACCCTTGGCAAAATGACACAGAACCATCATAACACAATAAGCGTGCTCCTCAGCCCAGAGCTGAGCTGAAATTTCAAAGGGAAGACACAATCAGATGCTACCAGCGGCTTCCATCCTTGGACAGCAAGAAAAGAAAGAGGCGTAAGGGGGACCCACATTCCTCCTCGAGGCCCTCCAAGTCCCCAGAGCCAAAACACAAGGGGTTCAGACTTGGGGAGGAGAAATACACAAGAGGATGGAAGTCCATTCGATGTGTTAACCTGTCAATTCTGGCAGTGCTTATTGTAAATAGTCATGCGTGCCATTTCATTCAACAAATGCATTGATCATGCACTAGAGGACCAAAGCATCGGGACGCTGTGGGAGGTGGTAAGCAGGCAGACAAGGGATGGAACTCTAAATCTGTCCTGGATCAGCTCTGTGATCTTGGGTGAGTTCAGTCACCTCCTGAGCCTCAACATCCCTCCTGGGAAAAGAGATTAATAGCAGCTCACTTAAAGTGTTTGCAGGATTCATGAGATAATATTTTCGATGGGCTTGGCAAGTAGAAGAGCAATGAATGATAGCGAAAATAAATGAAGGTGGAGAGGGAAAATGTGTTCCACACTGGTCTGTGTTTACCCACATTTAGGAGTATTTACCAACAAAGCCGGAGACAGGACTTTAAAATCTGAGGTAAGGAGAAATCTCCACCGTTATAGTTTCTCACCTGTACACAGCCGGTGAGTTGCTTCTGTGACTATGTTAGGATTTCTCAGCCATTCAGAGGTGCCATGACCACAGATGTACCGCTGCATCCGCTCTAGTCCAGCCTCGGTGTTCCAAAGGTGCACACGGGAGTTGTGGGTTGCACCTTTCTTCTCCCACAATCACCTTAACAGGTGGCTAGAAGGTCTTGGTCCCAACCAGAAAACAGGCATAGTAAGAAGCAGTTCTAGTGCCTTGTGTCCCTCTGTGGCTCTGAAGCCACCGGTACCCTCTGCAAATCTTAGTTTTGTTCTCATTTTCCAACGTTTTTTATTTTTATTTTTGGGACAGAGAGACAGAGCATGAACGGGGGAGGGGCAGAGAGAGGGAGACACAGAATCGGAAACAGGCTCCAGGCTCCAAGCCATCAGCCCAGAGCCTGACGCGGGGCTCGAACTCACGGACCGGACCGCGAGATCGTGACCTGGCTGAAGTCGGACGCTTAACCGACTGCGCCACCCAGGCGCCCCTGTTCTCATTTTCCTAGACCACGGACATTGAAAGCCATCTGACAACCTATCGGCTGGTTTGGGTTTCTTGAGCTCTGCTCTCAGCAGGGAGGAAGTTGTGAGGGAGGGGGCAGAACCTCCTCCTGGACCCACCTGTCACTTGTCTATGAATTCCTTGTCCCTGCTCCTGGTACTTCATTTGTATCCTTCAGCATTCCACCTAAGGGCTGTACCCCCTGCCCTGCTACCTCCAATTACTGATGAGCGAGTCTGTGTAACAAACCCTCCCAGAGGTCAGTGACACTGACCTTCTAGGTAACTTTGCCTGTCTGTCCCCTGTACCACCCGGAGTCTGTCTTCTCTTAGAGCAGACACCAAGAATAGACTCCGTGTGTGTGTCTAGGGCAGTACGTAAGCCACTCCCTTAGATGCCCACTCTTTGACAAGCTGCCAGTGTCCCGTAGCCTCACTATGGTCCAAGAAACTTGAATGCCAAGGTGAAGTGTTTATCCCTAATTCTGTGATTCTCAGGGAGATGGTAAAGGTTGACCACCTCGGGACTGGCACTATCCGAATAGGACGTTGGGTGTGTCCGTGAAGGGGAACTTCGCTGGTTCCAAGCCAAAGGAAAACAGAAATGTAAGTATTCAAAAAGGGAATGAGAAGGCTCTGCATGGACTTATTTGTTTATTCTGGAAAGAAACAACTGAAACTGAAACAAAGGGTGTTCTTCACAATGAGAAAAGGGAAATACTTTCAGAGATAGGTGGGTAAGTATGACTTTTTTTTTCCTTGTACATGTGAGAAAACTTGCCCAGAAATCCAATGATGGAACAATAGATCCTTTTCCTGAGCCAAAGAGCCAGGGAGAACAATAGCCAATAGATTCCAGAATGGAAATGTTCCATTGCTGAGCCCTGGAAACACTGGTTCAAAGGCCAGACAACTCGCTCTATCCCTCTCTGAGCCCTAGGGCTGTTCTTGGTCTCCCTTTGCTGTCCGGCCCCGTGGGTATCTGTGGCTCAGTGATAAGTTAAGCAAAGCTAATGTCATATCAGGCATGATGGAGAGTGTATATCCCTTCTTGAGACTCTTTATCACTCAGAGTGAGTGTTTTATAGCCCTGCATAGAGGTTGCCATAAAACACTATTTTAAGGAGCTTGAAACCATATTTCATCCATTAACGTCCTCTTGCCCCACGAGGCAAAACAAACTAGCAGGTGGCTCAGGATTAACATCTTTATTACAGATGACCTCACTATTGTGTTCTCTATAAAGAAAAAATATTACAAAGCATTAACGCACTTTAACTATTAAATTAATACAGATTTATGGCTCATATCCGGATCTAAATTTCTTGGCTTGCAGGGTCATTATTTTTCTGTGATTTTTTTTTGACAATATTGCTAATGGGGACCAGAGCAAAATTGATATGAACTGTAATGGTGGATGCATGAATTCAGGGAGGCAGCAGGTTATGTCTCTCCATAAATCAGTCCGATGGTAGTTTTGCACTAGAACTTACACAAGTATTTTCAATATTTGAGCAATAGCCACAGGAGGATATTTAGCCAAGAGGATGCAAGTATTAAGATTCCAGTATTTACTTTGTTCTGACAAATGGCAAAACACGAAAGCTGTACTTTAATTACTTGGAGAGGCTTTGGCACATTACTCCCCCTCCCCACCCCCACTCTCTCTCTCTCGTGTTTAAAGTAGCCATTATTTATTTTATCTCCGTGCCTCGCTATCGAATGGTGTTTGTTTTCATATGTGCTATGGATTGAAGTTGCCTTTATCCCTTCACCTTTCTGGGCTTCTGCACGATGGTATACATTGGTCACCAGTCAAATAGGAAGCAAAGTATCAATCACATTGTGAATGGCCAGCAAGCACCCAAGAACCCAAAGTTTGGTAAAAATGGATTGTTGAACAGGGTTTAGGACTGAGGCTGAGCAGTCTTCCTCCTTCCTTCCAAATGTAAAGCTTGGGGGCTTCTCAGCCATTCACGCCTTAAAGTAAAAGACAAAAATCACCCATCTGCCAGCCTACTGATTGTGCCACGTGGGTGGGGGTGGGGGGGGAGCGGGGCAGGAAGCTCAAGAGAGGACCAGAGGTTAGGAGGGCATTTGAGTGAACTCTGACCTTGAACACAGAGGTCCTTGCCCTGGGGTAGCATGGCCCTCAAATGTAAGGCTCTCTACCCTGGGCTTAGCAAATTCTCTGGGGGAGATGTGGGTGTGCAAGGTACACAGGGCTAGCCGTGGTCCTGCCGGCATCCTGGGGGAGGGGAGAAAAGGGTCCTTGAAAGCGAGCCTGTGCCCCCCGGGGAGCTTGGGGAAGAAAACCTTGGAAACCCATGGAGTCTCATTGCCAAGGATTTTCAGTCAACTTACCACCATGTAGTCCAAGTTTCATGTATCATTTAGGGCGAGATAACATCTTAACATGTGGGCTCTAAAATATATATAAACCATGGCTTGGCTCAAGAAACTTCCTCCCTACAAAATCCTTGAAAGAAATCTATGTGTGTGAAACAGCGGCAAAGCATTTTAACTCGAGAGCAAATCTGCTCTATGATAAGAGCAATAGCCACGGCCCCAAATTCTAGTGCGGAACGCTAGCCAACGAGGTTGTCCAGGAAGGAGGACTACTTGGGTCCACCTCCGACCCCGCTGGCCTCAAGAGAAATGCATAGACCCAAGCGTGGCACAAGGTGAGTAGAGAGTGCATGCGTCCTATAGAGGTGAGGTTGAGGGGAGGGCTCCCTCCAGGTCTCTCTCTAAGTTGTGGAGGCCCCTTTGAAAATTTCCGCTCCTGGAACAACAAAGGGCATTTTAAAAACAGCACGTGAGACTGATACAGAGTTTGTTTAGCCAAGAACTGCCTTCTAGAAAGGAAACAAAATGTGAGATTTTGCCAACATCCGCCACTGGCAATAGCTGCCATCAAAGGAGTCAGAACGTCAGCTTCAGTAGTTTGGGAGCATGGAGTTCTCCTTCCTGCCCTGTCGAGATGGAGAATCCCTCCGCTTCTCCTTTCCGTCCCCATCATGAGGGGTCTGAGACCAGTCAGTAGAGAGAGCTTCAGAAGACATTCCAGCCATCCAAAGAAAACTCAGTCTCCGCAAAAGAGGTAAACACCTCCATGTCCCTGATAGGTCCTGATAGCTTTGGCCCTTGGTATCAGACCAACGGAAAAAGAAACGCAAAAAACATCTTCAGAGAGACGATACAGTATGTGAGAAACGTCTGGCACTGGTATTTCTCAACCTCTCCCAAGAATATAATCCCAAGGAACATAAGAGGTAGTTCTCTTCCTTTCTCCTTCTAATTCATCAATATCTGTTGGGCAGGTATGTGCACACGCAGCACGTGAGCATATACCTACTGCATTCTGTGTTCCGAGCATGCATACATAATCACATGCCAATTGTGTGCTTACATGTATATCCCAGGAACAGTCAGGCCTCTGTAACCTACATGTGCATCAGTGATTCAGGTGTGCGTCCGTGCAAGTATTCTGTGCATACTTTGCACACTATTTTTTGTGTGTGCACACCCAGGTGTGGTGTGTGTGTGACCTGGAAGGCATGTCATGTGCGTGTACAAGTGCACATGTGAGTTCTGTGTGTTTGTGTGTCTGGATTCCTAAGCCCTACCACGCACCAGGCTGTTTGCAGCCAATGTTGAGCCGCTAATGATTTTAATGAGAGTGCCTTCTGGATTCATATTTTTTTCATAAAATACATCACACTAAAACCAAATCAATGAGAAACATTAATTAGGGCCTTTGTAGATGCCTTCTGTGGTGGTGTTTTTCTTTTGAGAAGCACCAGACGAAGAATGCTGGGCTTTATTTAAGCTAAGTTGTTTGACATTTAGATGAGAGAAAAAAGGAGAAGAAACTAGCCAGCCCAGGAACCGTTTTTGACAGCTCTTTGTCATGCAAGGGAGAAAAAAGGCACTGGCTGTGAGAGTCTACTTTGAAGCCCTGGAAATTTGTAATGAAAAATTTAAGATACAAGAGAGGCAGAAAGATGAGCTATTCACGGGGCTCTGCATATATTAACACTTGTAATGCAAACTAAAGGTTTGCTATGTGTTTTTATAATTTGGCCGCTAATAAATATCTTCCAGAAGTGCTTTGATTTTCTAAGCTTGGGTATGGAGTTCGAATCCATTAAAAAGTAAAAGAAACAATTGGCATTGGACTCTGGTCCCTGATTAGGGGACCACGCACATCAATTATTACAGAGACCACTGACTGATTTCAAAGGATGCTGGACACCCTTGCGTGCTCGCGGGAAGCCATGCATCTGTGGACATCTCCACTGCAGCCATCCTCCATGCACTTCTAGGTCAACCGGTCCCAAGCACAGGAATGCTCCTCTTCCTTGACCACCTGGTCATGATTACTGACAATTCTCCCCACAAGGACAGGCAGAAGCTAGGGATCCACTGAGGAAGTTACCAAAAGAGCAGAGTTTCTGTAACATCAAGGCAACTTTTGCAAATTTGGGATACTGAGGCAAACCAATTCCATCCATTCATTACATCTCCGTGGGTCTGAATTACGCTCCTCCTGCCCAGCCCCTTCCGTTAGTGAGCCTTCTGCCATGGTCGGTCCAAGGTGTCTTTTCTTCCTCTTTTCTTTTTAGATCTTTCAATGTCATATGCACCCTTTTTTCTTCCTTCTGGAACTTCTACTCCCTTGTTAACAAAAACCCAAAGTCTTCACACACATCAGAATTCTCTCCTCTTTGCCTTATGGAATAGACATGCTACCTTAGCAGAAGGAGTGTGGACTTGGCAGTGAGGTGGACCCATGTCTCAACCTCAAATGGAAATCTGAGGGAAGTAGAGCACAAAGCCGAGGAGTGTGGGAGGAGCAGGCTAGCAAATTCCAGGCTGAGCTCTAAACTTTGGCACCCATGCCAATGGGGCTTTGAGTAGCACTGACATTCAGCGTCCGTGGGTTTCATCTCTCAGGTCTAATACTCAATTCCCTGGACTTCTGCTCCATCTACACTGATTTTGGTCTTTTTTAGAAAAATTTTCACCCAGGATACTCTGTGTCCCTGAACCTTACCAATCAATCCCAAAAAGAACCTCTGTGGGTTTCTTCTGGCCCCTCAAACAGAAACAATATGGCGGGGTTTCTCAACCTTTCTTCTATTGCCATTTTGGGCCAAATAATTCTTTATTCTTGGGGGAAAGAGCTGTCCTGTGCACTGTAGGATGTTCAGCAGCATCCCTAACACTGAGTGAATTGCAGGCCTATTTGGCTCTTCCCACGAGACCCAATGTGAAGATCCAGGCTCCAGGCACTATCCCTCTTAACCATAATCATCATCTGGAAGGCCTGAGAAAAATTACCAAAAGGCATGAACTAGAAACAGTGGCATCAGTCAGGGACCTGGAAGCAAAGAGATAATGCTGGTAATTTAAGGAGAGTTTCACAAAAGAACTATATATAAAGGTGTGAGCAGAGTTTAAGGGAAGGAAATAGTACAGCATTCTAGGGTTACGAACAGTTGGGAGTCACTGTCACCTAAGCCGGAAGGGGATGGGAAGAAAGTGATTAAGCAAAAGGCTGTATGAGAAAGCTTTTCTGTGAAGAGCTGTGGGAAACAGCCAACCCACAGTGATCCAGAAGGGGAGGAGCAGAGAAGCAATTCCTGACCCCCTAGCCTCCCAACCTCTTTCATTCCTCCAGAAGCAAGGGAGCCACAGAGGCGATTCAGAATGGATCAGACACCCAGGGAACAGAGTAGAGTAGGGCAGAGTGCAGGGGGGAGGGGTGGAGAGTGAGGGATCCAGGGCAACAGAAAACATCCAGTACAGGTGAAAAGAAGAGGTAAAAGGTGTCCCACAGATGATTTCTGGGCTGCTGCTATGGCCAGGGCATAGTCAGGGAAATTTAGAGAACAATTAGAGGCAGAAGCTGGACACACAAAGGGCTAAAGAACCAGCCAAAAGTGAGTGGTGAAAAGTGACCAGGTCAAATTCAGAATGCCTGGTAACAGCAGGGGTGGCTCTGTGTTAGCTGCAAAGCTCACTTCTGCAGGGGCAGGTTTGTTAGAAGGAGGCTAGAATGGAAGAGGACGTTTCCAACCCAAACTCTTGGGCTGTTGGCTCAGAGTTTCTTGGTCATATTTTGTAACTATGTGGCCAAAATGGGATTTTCTTTAGATTATACACCTCTGGAGGGTAGAAATCTTGTTCAGTTTGTCTGTGTGTATTCTCCAGTGCCTGACAGTGCCTGGCAAACAACAACAACAGCAACACAATTGTCTGTTGAGGTTTTGAATGCAAACCTGAAGGTAGAGGCTCTGGGACTCCATCATCTTCCCCATACAGTCCGCCATGTATAAGAAGAGTTCAAAGCCTATAGTTAGGGAAGGCCACCCAGCCGCGCTTCCAAAAGTGGACATTATAATCTTGGCTGACTCCAGCTGGTAGGAGGGTAGACAGAGCTGTACTTCTCTAAAATAGCATCACCTTGTTCTTTAGATGCATGTCCACCTCTGTGGCACCAGGACATCCAACTTCCCGAGAATGACAAGCTTCCCTTGGCCCCAACTCCCGCAACAAGACTGGTCACCGACCGCGCCAGCTGCTTGGGGCATGAGCCACTTGTCCAAATACCACCCTTTCAGGAATCCCCTCTCCAGGACTTCTTTCCCTGGGCAGGAAAAGGCACAAATGGCCTCTACAACGTCCTTGGGTGTGCCTGGAATCCCAAATTAAAGACATTTATTGTGCTTCTGCCCTGAGCTTGGTATGATGTGGGTCATTGAGAGACCTCAGAAATAATGTGTTGCCTCAAAGGATTATAGTCCAGCAGGAAAGATTTTTTTTTAAATGTTTAAATTGATTCCCAGCAGAAAGGAACCGGTGGGGGGAAGTTCAGAAGAGAGACATGGGATAGGTATGAGTCATAATGAGGTGGCAGAGACGGACGTGGGCAGGTGTGGGTTTGGGTGGAGAAAGGGTATATAAGCCACACCTCGCCGATGAGCAGACTCTCATCAGCTGAGATGGCCACATCTTTTGAGTCATACACAGTGTGTAAGACCTTCCCACCCTCTTCCTGCCATCGTTTTCCTATTTGTGATCACTGGAAAGATTTTCAGAAGGAGAAGATGTTCTGGCAATGTTGGTTAAATAGCTGTCTCTGGTTCTCCATTTGAAACTGACTTCTTAATTAAGACACCATTGCCTGGACATAAATGCATTTATGTATATTAATTTTTGCTCCACTTAACAGAGTGGTCACTTAATTAGATGTCTTCAGTTGTTTTATTGAAAAAAATAATAATCCATCCCTCTCCCCCAAGGCATCCCTCCTTCCCACTTAGCTCCTCTGTTGTGCTGTGAATTTAAACATAATATTTGTTGCTTTCCATTCAGTTCATTTGTAACTCCGCTGCCACTGCATTTGTAGAAACTGATATTAAAAAGTAATATCCGAGACTAAAGTCGCTAGACTGTTTAGTAGATTTTTAAATTGAAACCAAAATTATACAGATTTTTCATTCTGATAATTCCACCAATTCACTAATTCTTTAATCTTTACAGGTCATTGAACAGTTCCACATTAATGAGATGTAGTTAAGAACAAATTTTACACTTTTTCCTTTTTTTTTTCTTGAAAAATGTTTCCTATCATTTGTAAATTAGAAAGAACTTGTTCCATTTATGGTCCATTTATTTAAAATAATCGAATGCATGGAATCTGGCTGAACACTGTGTGTAATGATGCTTTTAAACAAATTACCATTTATTTATAAGCAAGAAATAGACTTTTAAAAAGCACCAGACTTGGTTACATTATTGATGGTGTTCTCCAAGCCCAATAGCTCTGGTGTGTGTGTGTGTGCGTGTGTGTGCGTGTGTGTGTGTGTGTGCGTTTGTCCACACACACACACACACACACACACATATGATTTTATCCAGCAAGAAAGTTGAAGATTTGGGAGTAAAACAAAACAAAAATGGCACTAGACAAGCAGCTTGTTTTTCCTTTTCAAAAAGTTGCAAATGTTGGTGAAATCCGCCCGTGATGAACCATCCATCTCATCACAAAGCAGTTAAAGCTAAAACCAGAATCATCTCTAACCCAACCCATTCAGTGTGCTAAGGGTATGGAACAAACAGAAAAAGCCCTCCATCCCAGCTGACAGAAGCATGTGTGAATATGCAAAGCCCATCACTTCTACCAGTGGCTTGGGAGTTCCTACTTACAGAATAATGACGTTTTCGTAAAATGCCATAGAGTTCACTGCTTGGATTCAAGTACTGTAAGTTACCATTATTCCTTGGCACACACTAGTGCAGGGAGGAAAGTGGTTATTTATCCTGTTAAGTGATAGTGAAAAATCTGGGGGTGTAGAGAACCAGGGGAGGTGACAGACCACACTAAGAATTAATGCGGAGAGGATTTCTGGCTTCCTCAGCTTTGGCCCTATCCCTTCATAAGACTGTTTCTGTTCCCTCTCTCTTATTCCTTCCTTTCTATACTGACCAACTGAAGAATAAATAAGTAAGTAGCGCCTAGGATTTCCAATATTCCTTCCCAGCCATATTCCCTCGACTTCCAACAAGTGTGCAATCCCCAGAGTTCACTTGCCAACTACAGAAAAATCAACTGAAATAGCCCTTTTTACCAATTTGTTTTTAAGAAGCCATGAAAAAAAAAAGGTAACCAAAGGAAAGGTGCTTAAAGACAAGATGAATGCATATAAAGATAATTCTTGTATTGCCAGCATGAAGAATAGTCGCATGTGTAATGGAAACTCAACAAATATTTGTTGAATAAATGAATGGATGAATGAATGAATGAGTTTGTGTTGGTTTTCAGAAAAGACAGAGGTAGATCTAAACGCTAAAGGCTAGGTACTTCAACCACTAGCAAAACAATAATTGCTAAATCAGTGGTTTTGAAAGCTTAGAAAATAAGCAATAATGACCAGGTCCCATAAGGACAAATCTTCCCAAATAAGTCTGATGAGAACGTATTTCACTGAGTTGTCAGGCCAGTTGTACCTCATTTTCAGTGAAGCGTTTGACAAAGTGTACATGATATGCCTGCAATCAGGGGAAGGTGGGAATTTGCCGAATGACTGGTTGAACATATGTATTGAAAGTGATAAATAATACCTAGATAAAAATCTCTAGTGGAATGCTGTAGGTCCATTGGCTATTCGTTGTGCCAATCACTGAAGATACTAGGAAAGAATATCTGTGATTGGGACCATTGTAAGAAATTCTGGCATTTATGGCCATCCTTAGTAATAGGGGTCTGCCCTTGGCCCTAATCTATTTAATATTTCACCCAGAATCTTATATCAGATGGAGACAGAATATCCACCCAAACCTGCAGATGATAAAAAGTGGATAGAGTAGTTTGACAACTGAATGAAATATATGCAAGTATCAACTTGACAAGGATAAATATGTTTTCAACAGGTTCAAAAAGTCAACTTCTCATAGATAGATATAGAGACCATCTAGCTAAAGAGCAGCCATTGTGGGAACAAACATAAGCTGAAGCTGTTTTAACTAGTTACAAGCTTGATATGCAAAAGCTCTATGATGTGATTGCCAAATAATCCAAGGTTGTTGGTGTTTGTATCAACAGAGACTACCACTGTGGTCAAACCACAGTTTGAAGACAAAGAGAAGGGATGTGATAGAGCATGGAGAAGACAAGCCTTTGGCAGGATATGGCCACTGTTTTTAAGTATCTGAAGGGCTGTCTTTTGAAAAAGAAAAAAACCATATTTTTTGCTGTCCCATAGGAGAAATGTTCCCAGTGGAAATGTCGAGAAATGGAATAGGATGCTTTGCAAGGCGTCATGAGCCTCTCCCTTGTTTGGAGCCTGATGTCCTTTGCTAGAGTAATTGAGAAGACGACCTAGCAGAGAGGTTGTACTTCGTTGCCAATATTCCTAAAATTCTGAGATTACTTGATTCTCTGACCATTTCAAGATGCTCAAGAGAGACTAGAGAGACTAGTACACTTGGAAGTTGTATGTTTCTGTATCGTTAAAATAAATAATTAACTTGGAGGCAAGTTATCAATTTTAATTTTTTCAACTTCGTAGATTAATATTTAATAATAAAAATAAAGGTGCACCTGGTGGCTCAGTCGGTTAAGCGTCCGACTTCGGCTCACGCCATGATCTCACGGCTTGTGGGTTCAAGCCCCGCATTGGGCTCTGTGCTGAGAGCTCAGAGCCTGGAGCCTGCTTCCGATTCTGTGTCTCCCTCTCTCTCTGCACTTTCCCCACTTGCACTCTTTTCTCTTTCTCAAAAACTAAATAAACATTAAACAGAATAAAAATAAAATAAACATCCAAGTACCACATCCATCATCTTATAGAAAATCATTTGAAACACCAAAATCTAAGATAAAGAAACTCTCAGAAAAATGATAATTTTTTACATCGATTAGGCTTTGCATCCTCACTTTGACAGCACATATACTAAAATTAGATCAATACAGAGAAGATTACGATGGCCATTACCATGGCCAAGGATAACACGCAAATTCATGAATAAGCTTTGCATTATGAAGTCCACTCTATTTTCCCTACCTTTTAAATTTTGCCACAAAGGTGTAAAAATTCTTTTGGAGCCAACACCGGCATTTGAAAACCAATGCTACAGACAACATCGGTCAGGACACTATGGCCATTCAATGGTGTCACTCATGAAGCTAGGATAAAAGTGGTAGCTCATCCAGAAAGGATAACTGTGGTTTGCACAGTGGCTCCCCTCTGCTATGACCACCAGAGGCTATATAAAAACACTTTCCTTAGATATTTTGGTCCTCATCAAAGCAAGTAAGCAGCTTCGGATCGTGTTAGACATGGAGATCAAGATATGGTGTAAGCTGGGAAAAAAACTATATCCAATGGGGCCCTGTCTTTTGTCTCAAAAATAACTGCCAGTTGTCCCAACATTTAACCCTACATTATTTATTGAGAAATACAATTGTCACCCTGCGATCTGAAACGTCACCTTTATCATATCAAGTTATTCTGTATATTCAGGTATGTTTCTGGGATTCTGCTTGATCGATCCATTTATTACTGCATAAGAATCAAACAGTTGAAATTATTATGACATTATTCTGCTTATTAATGCCTGTGTCTTTGTCCATTCAGACTGCTAAAACAGAATACCATAGACTGGGTAAAAGTTATTTCTCACTGTTCTGGAAGCTGGACAGTCCAAAAGCAAGGTGCCAATGGATGAGAGCTGCTTCCGGGTTTATAGACAGCCATCTTTTTGCTATGTCTTCGCGTGGCAGAAGGGGCAAGGGAGCCCTCTGGGATCTCTTTCATAAGGGCACTAGTCTCATTCATGAGGGTTCTGCCCTCCTGATCTAATCACCTCCCAGATGTCCCACCTCCTAAAATACATCACTTTGGGGATTAGGTTTCAACATATGAATTTGGAGGAGATACATTCAGTCTGTAGCGGGCTGGAAGGAAAGTTCACCACTGCTGTTCATATTTTTCAAAAGTTTCCTAGTATATATTCTTCCAGATGAATTGTAAAATAGCTTAATAATGTTTCAGAGGGAAAACTTTCTTTATATATTTATTTGAAAGATTTAAATTTGCATATTAAATTAGAAACAGTTGGCACCATTCCCTACTAAATATTTCCATCCAGAAACCTGTATATTGCATTGGTCGTATAGTGGTGAGCATAGCTGCCTTCCAGAAACCTGTATATTGTTTTATTTCCATTTATTCAAGGCTTCTTTTATGCTCCTCGGTAAAGTTTTATTTACTTAAATAAATGTTTATTTAAAACTTTTATTCAGATATAAGGCCTGCACAATGACTCTTGTTAATATTATTCTTAGTTAGTCTTTTAAAGTTTTTCTTGCTCTTACAAATGGTATCACTTCCCTCTACATTTTTTTCTGGTACAAAAGAAATCTACTCTTAAATATTTTTTATAAGTAACCTTCTGTTGAGCCTTTGTATTAAAGTGGTGCTTTTAGTCGATTCACTTGGATTTTTTTTAAAAAAAAATCTTTATGTCTATTCTCTGCTGATATTTATACCTTTTTCTTTCTTTTCTTATTCATCAGCTAGAACTATCTAAACAGTGTGGTATAAGAGGAATTATAGTGGGCATTATTTTAATGTCCCTTATTTATTGGGAGTATTGCACTGTTTCTCCACCAAAGGGACCTGAGCACTGGGGGCTGGATAGTAAACCCTTGGTGTCAGGAAAGCAGAAGCAGACTTCTCACATTCCTCTCTCCATGGGATTTTGATAGGCTGCTCTAGAAATGCCATCAGGCCCAATTTAGAGTCCTTGCCCATTGATCCACCCATCAGTACAATTTGTTGTATCCTTTGCGTGTATCTGAGTAGAAAAACGTTGAGACTGAGAGACCTGTGTTTTCGTATTTCGCTGTTTGCTGTTTGTTCCTCATTTAGGGTAAACATTCTGTTCCTATAGAGTGTGACATATACGTGCTGTTCTAACAGGAGTTGTTTCTGTTTGTTATTTCTAGTATGAAATAGAGGTGGGCTTTCATGAAATGTGTTCTGGAAATCGGACGTGACTATATAATTCATTTCCAAACGCTTAAAGAGTAGGTTCCTATAGTAAGCGGGTGGTAATCCCTCCACTCCACTGTTGCTCGTAACGTGCCAACAGTTCGTTCAGAAATTTTGCAGCTCCGCTCGTCTTTATTCCCTGAATGTTCCGTATTCTCTGTTTCAGCGAAGCGGATGTGTATGCTCTCAGTGGGCTAATTTCTGTGCCCTGACTTTGTTCGCTTTCCCTTATTTACTTTCCTTTTCATTTCCATGTGCCCAAACCCGAGTCATTATGCCGCTTCTTCCGTGAAAGCCTCCCAGATAAACTTCAATTACATGTGATTCTTTCCCCTTCTTCTTTTTTTTTTTAAGTTTTATTTATTTTTGGGACAGAGAGAGACAGAGCATGAATGGGGGAGGATCAGAGAGAGAAGGAGACACAGAATCTGAAACAGGCTCCAGGCTCCGAGCTGTCAGCACAGAGCCTGACGCGGGGCTGGAACTCACGGACCGCGAGATCATGACCGGAGCCCAAGTCGGCCGCTCAACCGACTGAGCCACCCAGGCGCCCCTCCCCTTCTACACTTAAACTTGTTTTTGCACTTTCCTAGTGACACATATTTCTAGCTGTCATAATAGTGAGTTTTGCTTATTCCTTCTCCCAGACAATGAACTTCTTGAAGGATCTATGTCTCTCAAGAGTCTTTATATTCTTCTGTGTTTTAGAATGGAGCTGAGTAAGTACAACATGAACTTAGAAAGCAGGCTGCCTGGCTTCTGTCCCATCACTGCCTCCTTTTAGCCATGTGACTTTGGGTCAGCTACTTAACTTTTCTCCCCCTTAGTTTCTTCTAGAATGTGGAATAGCATTAACTTTACGGAACTTTGTGAGGATAATGAGGTAATATATGTAAAGCTTTTGGAATAATTCCAAGCACAAATTTAGTCCCCAGCATCTTTTATTTATTATAACCTATTAGAAATCGCTTCAGGAGGGCAGGTGTCCCCCTCTGTTTTGTCACTTGATGATTCTTAGCATCCAGTACAGTCCTTAGCACACAGTGGGAATTCAGTAAATACTGAGTTCATTAAGGTTAAATGACTAAAAATGTATGGGTGGTAAAATCGTCCTCTGCAAGTCTGAATTCTAACACTGCTTTCACTTCCTTTTTATTTCACCCATAGAGAGTGGATCCGACACGTCACAGGACCCACAAAGTTCCACCCTGTAATTTCTCTTTCCCTGGAAGCTAGACGCTAGCTCTAAGATAAACATGCAGCCAGGACAGAAGAACAAGGCTTTAGGGAATCTCTGATACTCCAGCGAGCAAATCTGGGCCCTGTCCTTCAGCTGAGAAATAGAGCTTTCCTATGCCAGTCAGTATCTCTGTGGCTACAACAAATAAACCCCTTCTTTTCTAAGTGTCATTTGGTTCAAGTTATTCTTCTGCTTTCTCTAAATTTATAAAGAATAAAAGTTATATGGCAAAGAGGGAAAGAAGTAAGCCAAGTTCTAAAAACAGAAAACAATCCCATAGTAGCAAGGCAGTTGTTAGGGCAAGAAGTCTTTGAATAGAGACCTTTTTACTAACCTGTGACCAACTATATACTATGAGCTACTTCAGGGGATGGCACATAGATTTATCCAAAAAAAATTCTTAATTCTGTTCTATTTTCTTCTCTTGCTTCTGCATCTCCCTATCAATATTAAAAAGAGTATTCTCTGACATCCGACCACCCTGAACATGAATCACATATAATCTTAGATCTGGAAAACTAACAAGTGTTTGCTAATTGTTAATGTCTTTCTCCCTTTTACCACTGTCACTTTCACTGTCATTAGGAGAGACATACGCTTGTGTTTCAGAAATTTCCTCTTTATTAGTGTCAACATTATGTTCAAAAAATTAAAGATTATTCTAATTCACAATACTAGATTTCAGTTTTAGCTCTGGAGAATAAAATATAGCACTTAGCAAACATTTTTGGCTATAATGTTTGGGCTAATAAAGGAAGTGGTTTGTATTGATTATTGATTATTTTGCTCTTAGATGATACACGTGAAAAATTTTCAAAGGCTCCTCATTTTTTTTTCAGGGAATATTTTTTATTAATTTTTTTTTAACATTTATTTATTTTTGAGACAGAGAGAGAGCATGAACAGGGAGGGTCAGAGAAAGAGAGAGACACAGAATCTGAAACAGGCTCCAGGCTCTGAGCTGTCAGCACAGAGCCCGATGTGGGGCTGGAACCCACGGACCGTGAGATCATGACCTGAGCCGAAGTCCGACGCTTAACCGACTGAGCCACCCAGGCACCCCAAGTAGAGTAAATTGGTAAAGATCAATCTTCCTTTTGAGTCAATGCAGAATATTTTGAAACAAACCAATATTAAAACCCAGTATACAACATTCTGTGGGATGCAGCTAAAGCAATGCTTGGAAGAAAATATACAGCAGTAATAGCTTAAATTAAAAATAAGAATAGTCTCAAACCAATAATCTAGGATTCTACCTTATAAACCTAGAAAAAAGAAGAGCAAATGAAACACAAAGTAAGCACAAGGAAGAAAATAATCAATATAAAAGTAGAAATAATGAACTAAAACAGAGGGAAGAAGAGAGACGATAAAATTAAGAGCTGACTCTTTTAAAAATTCAATTAAATTGATAAGTCTTGGGGTTCCCGGGAGGGTCAGTCGGTTAAGCATCCAACCCTGGGTTTCAGCTCAGATCATGATCTCACAGTTTGTGAATTTGAGTCCCGCATTGGGCTCTGAGCTGAGAGCCGTGGAGCCTGCTTGGGATTCTCTGTTTCCTTCTCTCTCTTTGCCCTTCCCCTGCTCACTCTATCTCTCTTTGAAAATAAATAAATAAACATTTAAATAAGGAAGTAAATAAATAAAAATAAATAGATAAATCTCTAGCCAGGCAATCCAGAAATAAAAAGAGGAGACAAAATAGAGTTTGTGTAGAATTGGCATTATTTCTTCCTTAAATATTTGATAGAATCATCAGTAAATTTAATAGATACAGAGTTATTCATATTATTTAGTTTTTTGAATGAGCTTTTGTTGTTTGTATCTTTCAAGGAATCTTTCTCTTTATCTAAGACATAGAAATTGCTCTTCAAGTATTATAAGAATCATTACAGAGTATGATTCATGCTAGTAAATTCTGACAAAGAAATTGGAAGAAAAAGGCACAGAATCTACGTACTTCATAAACATAGACACAAAATTCTTTAAAAAAGTATTAGGACCCACTCCATTTCAACATTGTACTGGAAGTTCTCGTTAATGCAATAATAGAAGAAAAGCAAATTAAATATATATACATATATATATATATATATATATAGAGAGAGAGAGAGAGAGAGAGGCTATATATATCTATCTATATATATAGAGAGAGAGAGGCAAGGAAAAATAAAACTGTGTTTACAGGTGACATGATCATCTATGTAGAATAGCTAAAAAAACTGGCCAAAAAACCCTCCTGGAACTAATAAGCAATTAAATCAAGGTTATAAGAAACAGCAAAATAAGTCAATTAGAGAAAGACAGATATGATATGAGCTCACTCATATATGGAATTTGAGAAACACAACAGATGAACATAGGGTAAGAGAATGAAAAATGAGATAAAAACAGAGAGGGAGAAAGCCCATAAGAGACTCTTAAATACAGACAACAAACCAAGGGATGCTGGAGGGGAAGTGGGTGGGCGGAATGGACAGTAGGCATTAAGGAGGGCATTTGTTAGGATGAGAGCAGCAGGTGTCATATGTAACAGATGAATCACTGGGTTCTACTCCTGAAGCCAAGACTACACTGTATGTTAACTAACTTGAATTTAAATTTTATGTAAATACACACACACACACACACACACACACACAGAAGTCAATCATTTTTCTACCAGCAATATACAGGTGGAATTTGAAATTATCACTTACATCGGCACTCCTAAAATGAAACCTTGTGTATAAACCTAACAACATGTGTACAAGATTTATATGAGAAAAACTACAAAACTCTAATAAAAGAAATCAAAGACCTAAATAAATGGAGAGATATTCCATGTTCATGGAGGAAAAGACTCAATATTTTTAAGGTGTCAATTCTTCCCAATTTGATCCATAGATTTAATGCAATCTTAATAAAAATTCCAGAATGTTTTTTTCATGGATATCAACAAACTGATTCTAAATTTATGTAGAGAGGTAAAAGACCCAGAATAGCCAGCCAACTATCAAAGGAGAAGAATGAAATTAGAGGGTTGATACTACTGAATTTAGGACTTACCATAAAACTATAGTAATCAAGACAATGTAGTATCCATGAAAGAATAAACAAATAGATCAATAGAATAGAATGGGGAGCCCAGAAATAGACCTACAGATATATAGATACATAGTCAAAGATCTTTGATAAAAAAGCAAAAGCAAGACAAGGGAGCAAAGATAGTCTTTTCAACAATTGGTACTGGAACAACTAGACATCTACATAAGAAAAGAAAAGGAAAGGAAAGGAAAGGAAAGGAAAGGAAAGGAAAGGAAAAGAATCTAGACACAGACCTTACATCATTCACAAAAATTAACTCAGGGGAGAGGAGAGAAGATGGCAGAGCAGCATGGAGACCCTCAGCTTGTCTCATCCCTGAAACACAGCTAGATCAGCACCAAACCATTTTGCACCCTTAGGAAATTGATCTAGGATTAACAAAACAACCTGTATAACTTGAGCCACAGAACTCACCATGTACTCAGTGTGGAGAGGTGAACTGGGGTAGAGAAAAGCCATGGAGGGTAGGGAGCTGTTTTTGTGGAGAGAGGACAGAGAAAGGGGAGGAATGTGTGGCTCATAGGAAGAGTTCAGAAAAAAACACTCCCCCAAAAGTAGCTGGAGTGAAAACACTCACAGGGGGACTGAACAAGAAATCTGTTCCCCAAAACCATTGATGGGAAGAAAAGATAGGGTTTCAACACCACCAGGATTCTATAAACAGTGGAGCGCAGAGTCTGAAGTTCTGAAGTTCAGTGCCTGGCAATGCTCTGGTGAGGAAGTCGGGCAAATCCCCAGAAGCAGGCCGCAGAGTCTGAGGTGTTTATGTCCACACAGGCAGAAGCAGTTCCCTTGCTTGGAGAGCATTTGGTAGAGGCCATATGGCTTCCCCACAAGCAAAGCTCCCAGAGGACCCTGGAGAGCAGCCATGTTTGCTGGTGTTGGGACAAAGACACCAGACAATGGTGAAACCAGCGCCAGCTGTGTGTTGTGATTTGCCACAATCTCTGAATCTCTGCCACTGCACGATCACAAGAACGTTTTCTGGGGCAAGCTGGCACCCAGCCATTGTTCAGCAAGATCCTCCCCCAGAGAGTTGGCATGGGTCCAAGCTGGCAGGGGTCTCTGAAGTGTGGGGTTGTGAAACACAACCCCATCTGAGATAAAACTCCAGAGGGAGGTGCTTCCTGGCAGGTGGACAGCTTGGACATGGACAGGGTAGAGGCAGGAAGTGGACAGAGGCCTGAGACAAAGGAGGGGTACTTGATTGCAGGTCAGTGAGAATGCAAATTTCCTGTGCCAGACACTAGGCAGCTGAGTGAAGCCATTTCCATCTTTCCCACGCATGGGCCACCTCACCACACTGATCCACCCCAGTAAGCGAAGCAGCACCACCTAATGGAGGAGCCCTCCACCAAGCCCTACCCAAATGCACCCTCCAAGCACATCCCCTAGAAGACTAGCACAAGTCCCTCCACCTGCTTAGTGTACGAACTACAGACTGCTTCATAGTGTGAGTTCTAGGGGAAACTGGATGTAACTGCATTCGGGTTTCATTCTGTTTGCTGGTTCATTTATTAGTTCAGGGTTTTTTTTTGTGTGTTTTTTTGCTTCCGTTTTTGTTTACATTGTTTTTGTCTTTCCCTACTTTCTTTTCTTTTTCCTGGATACAGAAAGAGAAAAATTTATTTTTCTTTTCTTTTTTTAATTAAAAAAATTTAATGTTTTTTATTTTTTTATTTTTATTCTATTTCATTTTCTTTATTTAATTTTATTCTATTTTATTATATAAACTTTTTTGATTTTTAAAATTTTTTTACCTTTTTTCTTTTCTTTCTTTTCTTTCCTTTTTTCTTCTTTTAACAAGCAGACTGAAACACACCTAGTATCTAGCTCCCTTTATTTGATTTCTAATATTGCTTTTAACTTTTTATTTTATTAATTTTTTTCTCCCTCCAAAATGACAAAATAAAGGAATTCACCCCAAATGGAAGGAAGAAATGACAGCCAGGGGTTTAATCAACACAGATATAAGCAAGATTTATGAACTAGGATTTAGAACCACGATAATAAGAATACAAGCTGGGGTTGAAAAAACCATAAAGCCCCTTTCTGTGGAGATAAAAGAAGTGAAATCTAGTCAGGACAAAATGTAAAATGCTATAACCAAGATGTAATCTCGAATGGTGGCCACGATAGTAAGAACAGATTAAGCAGTGCATCAAATCAGCAATATGGAAGACAACATTATGGAGAATAATGAAGCAGAAAAAAAGAGGGAAACAAAGGCAAAGAAAACAATACAAGATTTAGAGAACTCAGTGACTTATTGAAAAGAAATAACATCTGAATCATAGGAGTCCCAGAAGATGAGGAGAGAGAAAAAGGGGCAGAAGGTTTATGTAAGCAAATTATAGTAGAAAACTTTTCTAATCTGGGGAAGGACACAGACATCAAAATTCAGGAAGCACAGAGAACTCCCATTAGATTCAACAAAAACCGACCATCACTAAGCCATATCATAGTCAAATTCACAAAATAAACAGAAAGGGAAAGAATTATGAAAGCAACAAAGGGAAAAAAGTCCTTAACCTATAAGGGAGGACAGGTCTGGTTCTCAGCAGACCTATCCACAGAAACTTAGCAGGCCAGAAAGGAGTGGCAGGATATATTCAACATGCTGAATCAAAAAAATATGCAGCAAAGAATTCTTTAGCCAGCAAGGCTGTCATTCAAAATAGAAGGAGAGACAGTTTCCCATACAAACAAAAACTAAAGGAATTCATGACCACTAAAACAGCCTTGCAAGAAATTTTAAGGGGGACTCTTTCAGTGGAGAAAAGACACACACACACACACACACACACACACACACACAGACCAAAAGCAACCAAGACTAGAAAGGACCAGGGAACATCACCAGAAACACCAACTCTACAGGCAACACAATAGCACTAAATTCATATCTTTCAGTAGTCACTCTAAATGTCAATGGACTAAATGTTCCAATCAAAAGACAGAGTATCAGAATGGATAAGAAAACGAGACGCATCTATATGCTGCTTACAAAAGACCCATTTTAGACGTAAAGACACTTGCAGATTGAAAGGAAGAGGATAGAGAACACTCTATTATGCTAATGGTCATCAAAAGGAAGCTAGAGTAACCCTACTTACATCAGACAATCTAGATTTTAAAATAAAGATTGTAACAAGAGAGGAAGAAGGGAATTATATCATAATTAAGGGATCTATCCACTAAGATCTAACAATTGCAAATATTTATGCACCCAATGTGGAAGAATACAAATATATAAATCAGTTAATCACAACCATAAAGAAACTCATTGATAATGACAGTATAATAGCAGGGGACTTTGAATGACACACTGGACCAGATGGACTTAACAGATATATTCAGGACATTTCATCCTAAAGGAGCAGAATATACATTCTTCTTGAGTGCACATGGAACATTCTCCAAAATAGATCACATACTAGACACAATCAGCCCTTAATAAGCACAAAAATACTGAGATCATACCTTGCATATTTTCAGACCACAATGCTATGAAACTTGAAATCAAACACAATAAAAAATTTGGAAAGACCATGAATACTTGGAGATTAAAAAACATCCTACTAAAGACTGAATGAGTTAACCAAGAAATTAAAGAGGAAATTAAAAATACATGGAAGTCAATGAAAATGAAAACACGACAGCCCCAAACCTTTGGGATGCAGCAAAGGCAGTCATAAGAGAAAGGTGTACAGAAATCCAGGCCTTCCTAAAGAAGGAAAAAAGATCTCAAATACACAACCCAACCTTACACCTAAAAGAGCTGGAAAAAGAACAGCTAATAAAGCTTAAAACCAGCAGAGGAGGGAAAATAATAAAGATTAGAACAGAAATCAATGATATCAAAATAAAAGTAAAAAAAACAGTAGGACAGATCAATGAATCCAGAAGCTGGTTCTTTGAAAGAACTAGCAAAATTGATAAAACCCTAGCCACACTGAGCAAAAAGAAAAAGGGAAGGACCCAAATAAATTAAATCACGAATGAAAGAGGAGATATCACAACCAACACCACAGGAATACAAACAATAATAAAAGAATATTATGAGCAATTATATGCTAACAAATTGGGCAATGTGGAAGAAATGGACAAATTCCTGGAAACATATAAACTATCAAAACTGAAACAGGAAGAAATAGAAAATTTGACTAGACCCATAACCAGTAAAGAATTGAATTAGGAGTCAAAAATCTCCCAACAAACAGTAGTCCAGGGCCAGATGACTTTCCAGGGGAATTTTACCAAACATTTAAAGAAGAGTTAACACCTATTCTTTTGAAGCTGTTCCCAAATAGAAATGGAAGGAAAACTTCCAAACTCATTCTATGAGGCCAGAATTACCTTGATTCCAAAATCAAAGACCCCACAAGAAGGAGAACTACAGACCAATTTCCATGATGAATATGGATGCAAAAAATTTCAACAAGATACTAGCAAACCAGATCCAACAATACATTAAAAGAATTATTCACCTTGGCCAAGTGGAATTTATACCTGGGATGCAGGGCTGGTTCAATATCTGCAAAACAATCAATGTGACACATCACATCAGTCAAAGAAGGGTCAAGAACCACGTAATCCTCTCAATAGATGCAGACAAAGCATTTGACAAAATATATCATCCTTTCTTAATAAAAACCCTCAAGAAAGTAGGGATAGAAGCATCATACCTCAAGATCATAAAAGCCATATATGAAAGACCCACCTCTAATATTATCCTCGATGGGGAAAAACTGAGAACTTTCCCCCTAAGGTCAGGAACATGACAGGGATGTCCAGTCTTACCACTGTTATTCAACATAGTGTTGGAAGTCCTAGCCTCGGCAATCAGACAACACAAATAAGTAAAAGGCATCCAAATTGGCAAGGACAAATTCGAACTTCCACTCTTCACAGACAACATAACCCAAAAAACTGCTAGAACTGATACATGAATTCAGCAAAATCTCAGGATATAAAATCAATGCACAGAAATTGGTTTCATTTCTACACACCAATAATGAAGCAGCAGAAAGAAAAATCAAGGAATCGATCCCATAACCATAAAATACCTAGAAATAAACCTAAAAAATCTACATTGAAAACTATAGAAAGCTTATGAAAGAAATTGAAGAAGACACACACACACACACACACACACACACGCAAAAGGAAAAAAAAATTCCATGCTCATGGATTGGAAGAACAAATATTGTTAAAATGTTGATACTACTCGGAGCAACCTACATATTCAATGCAATCCCTATCAAAGTAAGAATAGCATTCTTCACAGAGCAGGAACAAACAATCCTAAAATTTGTATGGAACCAGAAAAGACCCGGAATAGCCAAAGAAATCCTGAAAAAGAAAACCAACACTGGAGGTATCACAATTCTGGACTTCAAGCTGTATTACAAAGCTATAATCATCAAGAAAATATGGTACTGGCACAAAAACAGACACAAAGATCAATGAAACAGAATAGAGAACCCAGAAAGGGACCCACAAATGCATGGCCAAATAATCTTTGACAAAGCAGGAAAGACTATCCAATGGAAAAAAGACAGTCTCTTCAGTAAATGGTGTTTGGAAAATTGGACAGTGACATGCAGAAAATGGACCTGGATCACTTTCTTACACCATACACAAAAATAAACTCAACATGGATTGGAAGACCTAAATGTAAGACAGGAAGCCATCAAAATTCTAGAGGAGAAAAAAGGCAAAAACCTCTTGCGTTGGCCACAGCAACTTCTTACTTGACATGTCTCTGGAAGCAAGGGAAACAAAAGCAAAAATGAACTATTGGGACCTCGTCAAGATAAAAATCTTCTGCACAGTGAAGGAAACAATCAGCAAAACTAAAAGGCAACCTGTGGAATGGGAGAAGATATTTGCAAATGACATACCAGATAAAGAGTTAGTATCCAAAATCTATAAAGAATTTTTCAAACGCAATACCCAAAAAACCAAATAACCCAATGAAGAAATGGGTAAAAGACATAAATAGACACTTTTCCAAAGAAGACATCCAGATGGCAACAGACACATGAAAAAATGCTCAACATTTTGAGCACAACAAAAAATGCATCATCAGAGAAATGCAAATCAAAAGCACAATTACATACCAAATCACACCAGTCAATATTGCTAAAATTAACAACTCAGGCAACAATAGATGTTGGTGAGGATGCAGAGAAAGAGGAACCCTTTTGCACTGCTGGTAGGAATGTAAACTGGTGCAGCCACTCTGGAAACCAGTATGGAATTTTCTCAAAAAATTAAAAATAGAATTACCCTACGACCCAGAAATTGCACTACTAGGTATTTATCCAAAGGATACAGGTGTGCTATTTCGAAGGGACACAGGAACCCCAATATTTATAGCAATGCTATCAACAATAGCCAAAATATGGAAAGAGCCCAACTGTCCATCGACTGATGAATGGATAAAGAAGATGTGTGTATATATACACACACAATTTATATATACAATTTAATATTACTCAGTGATCAAAAGGAATGAAATCTTGCCATTTGCAACAATGTGGATGGAACTAGAGTGTATTATGCTCAGTGAAATAAGTCAGAGAAAGACAAATATCATATGATTTCACTCATCTGTGGAATTTAAGACACAAAACAGATGAACATAAGGGAAGGGAAGCAAAAATAATATAAAACCAGAGAGGGAGACAAACCATAAGAGACTCTTAAATACAGTGTGCAAACTAAGGGTTGCCAGAGGGGTGTTGGGTGGGGGGATGGGATAAATGGGCAAGGGGTATTAAGGAGGACATTTGTTGGGATGAGCACTGGGTGTTATGTATAAGTGACGAATCACTAAATTCTATTTTTGAAATCATTGTTACACTATATGTTAACTAACTTGGATTTAAATTTTAAAAAGTTATTGCAAAATGGCTCATAGACCTGAATGTAAAATACAAACTATAAAACTCCTAGATGATAACATGGGGAAATCTAGATGACTTTAATTATGGCAATGACTTTTTAGATACAACACTATGGGCATGATCCTTGCAAGAAACAATTGATAAGTTGGACTTGATTAAAATTAAAAACTCTGATCTGCAGAAGATAATGTCAAGGGAATGAAAAGACAAGCCACAGACTGGTAAAAAATATTTGCAAAAGACATATTTGGTAAAGAACTATGACTCACAGTGTAAAAGAACTCTTAAAATTCAACAGTAAGACAAGAAACAACCTGATTTTAAAAATGGGCAGAAGACTTTTTAACAAATACCTCATCAAAGAAGATAAGCATATGGAAAATAAGCATATGAAAAGATGCTCCATATCATACATGATAAGGGAAATGCCAATGAAAACAACATGAGATAACACTCCATACATATTAGAATGAGCAAAATCCAGAACACTGACAACACCAAATGCTGGCTTGGATGAGGGACAACAAGATTTCCCATATGCCGCTCATGGGAATGTAAATGGTACAGCCACTTTGGGAGACAGCTTAGTGTTTTCTTACAAAACTAAACATACTCTTACCATATGATGAAGCAATCACACTCCTTGATATTTACCCTCAGGGAGCTGAAAACTTATGTCCACACAAAAACCTACATATGGATATTTATAGCAGCTTTATTTATTGTTACCCAAACTTGGAAGAAACCAAGTAAGAAACTAGGTAAATGGAGGGGCGCCTGGGTGGCGCAGTCGGTTAGGCGTCCGACTTCAGCCAGGTCACGATCTCGCGGTCCGTGAGTTCGAGCCCCGCGTCAGGCTCTGGGCTGATGGCTCGGAGCCTGGAGCCTGTTTCCGATTCTGTGTCTCCCTCTCTCTCTGCCCCTCCCCCGTTCATGCTCTGTCTCTCTCTGTCCCAAAAATAAATAAAAAATGTTGAAAAAAAAATTAAAAAAAAAAAAAAGAAACTAGGTAAATGGATATACTGTGGTACATCCAGACAATGGAATATCATTCAATACTAAAAAGAAACGAGCTATTAAGCCACGAAAAGACATGGAGGAAATGCAAGTTCACTTTACTAAATGGAAGAAGCCAGCCTGATAAGGCTACATACTGTGTGATTTCAACTATATGACGTTCTGGGCAAGGCCAAACTATGGAAACAGTAAAAGGATCAGTGGTTGCCAGGGGTTTGGAAGGGGTGTTTCGCGGTGATGATGGCAGGATGAATAGGCAGAACACGAAGGATTTTTAGGGCACAGAAAATACTCTGTATGATACCATAATGATGGATACATGTCATTATACATTTGTCCAAACCCATAGGATTTATAATACTAAGAGTGAACCCTAAAATAAGCTGTGAACTTTGGGCGATTATAATGTGTCAATGTGAATTCATCAATTGTAACAAATGTGCCACTCTAGTGGGGAATATTGATAATGAGGGAGGCTATGCATATTTGGGGCCAAAGATATATGAGAAATCTCTATTCTATGCCCTCAATTATGATGTGAAACTTAAATTGATTAAAAAATAAAGTCTTAATTTTAAAAAGCTAGCAAATCAAATAGAGTAATATATGAAACATATAATCCATCATGTCCAAGTGAGATATTTCCAAAAATGTAATAAAGGTTTAACATTCAAAATTAATCAATATAACTCATCATATCGACACATTAAAATAGAAAAACCGTATGATGGCTTTAATAGATGCATAGGAAGATTTAACCAAATTCAATACCACTCATAATTTTTAAAAATACCTTCAGTGTCAGTTTATTTGGAGTACTATAACAGAATACCATAGATGTGGTGGCTTAAACAACAAACATTTATTCCTCATTAGTTGTGGGGGCCTGGAAGTCTAAGATCAAGGTACCAACAGGTTCAGTGTCCGGGAAGAGCCTGTTTCTTGGTTCATAGGTAGACTTCTTCCTGTGTCCTAATACAGTTAAAGAGGAGAGGGAGTTTCTTTAGGATTCATTTATGAGGGCAGTAAATGCATTCATAAGGGATCTGCCCTCATAACTTAATCATTCTCAAAGACCCCCACCTCCTAATACCTTGCATTAGGGATTAGGATTTCAACATATGAATGTTGAGGGACAGAAACATTCAGTCCATTGTACTCAGTAAACTAGGATAAAAGGAGAGCTCAATAGAAATACCCAGAGCTAGCATAGTATTCCGTGGACAAAACTAAATACATCTCCCATAAGGTCAGGAATAAAGCCATGAGATCTGCTTTTGCAGTTTCTGTTCTCTATTTTCTTGGAGTTCCTAACCAGTGCAAAGGAAAACAAAATTCATACAATTTGAAAAGAGATAGAACTATATTTATAAAAAGATGACGTGATTATTTATGTACACAATCCCAAGGAATCTGAAAAAAAAAAAAAAAGCCCCTGAAAATAATAAGTGAGTTTAGCAAAGTTTCAGGATACAAGATCAATATACAAAAATCAGTTGTAGGGGCACCTGGGTGGCTCAGTCGATTGGGTGTCTGGCTTGATTTTGGCTCAGGTCATGATCCCACAGTCGTGGGATCGAGCCCCACATTGGGCTCTACACTAGACATAGAGTCTGTTTAAGATTCCTTCTCTCCTGGGGCGCCTGAGTGGCTCAGTAGGTTGAACGTCCAACCTTGACTCAGGTCATGATCTCACGGTTTATGAGTTTGAGTCCCACATCAGGCTCACTGCTGTCAGTGCAGAGCCCGCCTTGGATCTTCTGTCTCTCTCTCTCTTTGCCCCTCCCCTGCTTATGTGCTCTCTCTCTCTCTCTCTCTCTCTCTCTCTCTCTCTCTCAAAAATGAATAAACATTAAAAAAAATTTTTAAATAATAATACTACCTCCTTCTTCATCACTCTCTTTCTTCTGCTTTATTCTCTTCGTCGAACCTATCCTCAGTGACATTATTTTATTCACTTATTCATTTTCTTTTCTTCATTGAATTAACTCCATGAGGGCAGAGATTTCTCAGGGGGCATATGTCCAGCCACTAGCACAAAACCTGGCACAGTATAGGTCCTCAATAAACACAGGTTATCCAATGAATGAAGGATAGTGAAATCTCTACATGTTGGAACCTATGCAACGCAGCCAAGAGAGTGCACATAGAAAACTCATACTCATAAAAACTTACATTATTAAACAAGAATGAAACTGAATGAGTTAAACAGTGGGTTAAAGAAATGGAAAAATTAACCGAAATAATCCTAAGGGAACCAGAAAAAGGGAACCAATAAA
Organism: Neofelis nebulosa; assembly: GCF_028018385.1. Taxonomy (NCBI): domain Eukaryota; kingdom Metazoa; phylum Chordata; class Mammalia; order Carnivora; family Felidae; genus Neofelis; species Neofelis nebulosa. Next base: position 71,636,128 of record NC_080791.1, on the reverse strand, counting down.
GTCAAAAGAGCAATAAATTAGAAAATGGACTAGGAATTGAAGTAGCAAGTAAATTCAAGAGCTATTTCTTTGGGGAAAAACAATAATGAAATAGGCAAATCACCAGCTTATTTGCTCCTGAATAAAAGGGATAAAATAGAAAATAGAAATAGAAAAAATTAAAAGATGAAAACCAGGGGAATGAGAATAGATAGAAGGGAACTTTTTTAATTATAAGAAAAATATTTGCTCTATATGAGACAAACATGTTTGAAAGTACAGAATCGCTTTGCCCCCCCAAACTCACCCACTCGGATGCACATTCTCTGGACCTCTTCCTAACCGCTGGCTCTCATGTGGCTTCGTTCTCTTCTGTGGTCCCTGGGCCCGTCTCTGCAACGTGGACCCAGGAGGGAGGGAGCTTAGTAACAACCGTCTTTAGTCAGGTGATGCACGATTGGAGGATCTCGGTCGGGCTCCTGAGTCAGACTGTCCACACTCTGCCACTAACTAACTGCACGACTTTAGGGGTAGCTCCAAACCTTAGCGTCCTTATCTGCAGATGAGGTCAGCACACCTGCCTCGCAGCTGTGCGTCAGTGAGGTGGTGCAGGTAAAGCGTGTGCACGCAAGTGCTCATTAAATGTTAGCTGGAAGACAAGTACGTATGATATCACTTACGTGTGAAATCAGAAAAAGTGAAACCTATCACAAGCAGAGCGGAACCGTGGTTACCAGTGGATGGTGGGGAGGGGAGATAAGAGTGCTGGGGTTTAAGGGTAACTTAAATATGTAACTACTAGTGCATAAGCCATAAAGATCTAGTACACAGTATAATAAATAGAGACAACACTATCGTACTATAATGGTGCATAATTATGGTGATAAATACCACTGTCTCGGCAAGCATATGACAACATACAAATGTATCACAGTAATACACTGCGCACCAAAAAACAACGTTGCATATCAAATTTATTCAGTAATTTTTAGTTAGAAAAAAAGAAAATGAAAATGAAAACCTAAACGTGAAGGGGTGGGGTGCAGAAACTGGACAGGGAGGTTTGCCAGAGCTTTTGGAGCCCGAGAACAATCACACCCAAGGAGAAACCAGCGGTGTAAATGGGCACGTCCTAAGGCTGATTCGCAGACTCCCAGCATCCTCCAGGGCCTGAGGCAAATGAAATGTTGAAGGAAAGTGCTTTTTCCATCCCAAGCAGTTTGCTGCCCCCGGGGTTTCAAGCAGGAGTGGGTTGACTGTTCTCCGAGCAAGAAGGCAGAGCAGAAGCTTCCAAAGTGACACAAGTTTGAGTGCAGTCACTCACTTTTGAACTTGACATACAGGTTCTCAGGGATGTTGATCTCGCTTTAAAAATGAGAAATGAGGGCGCCTGGGTGGCTTGGTCAGTTAAGCGTCTGACTTCGGCTCAGGTCATGATCTCATGGTCCGTGAGTTCAAGCCCCGTGTCGGGCTCTGTGCTGAGAGCCTGGAGCCTGTTTCAGATTCTGTGTCTCCCTCTCTCTCTGCCCCTCCCCTGTTCATGCTCTGTCTCTCTCTGTCTCAAAAATAAATAAACGTTAAAAAAAATTTTTTTAAAAATGAGAGGGGCGCCTGGGTGGCTCAGTCGGTTAAGCATCTGACTTCAGCTCAGGTCACGATCTCGTGGTCCGTGAGTTCAAGCCCCGCGTCGGGATCTGGGCTGATAGCTCAGAGCCTGGAGCCTGCTTCGGATTCTGTGTCTCCCTCTCTCTCTGCCCCTCCCCCATTCATGCTCTGTCTCTCTCTGTCTCAAAAATAAATAAACGTTAAAAAAAAATTTTTTTTTTAAAAAAATGAGAAATGAACTAATGAAAAAGAGAAAACAAAACAGTCGCCCCAATCCTTCCTGGAATCCCTACCAAGGAGCCTGGGCCTCAAGAAACTAAGACGCGCAGCCTGTCAAAGGTGGACGTGTCCTCAGGAAGCACCTCCTTGACGCCTCTCATTTTATAGCAGGGAGGCTGGGGCTAGAGAAGCGGGCTGTGCAGGGTGTGTGGCCGGTCAGGGACGGGACCGGGGTGGGGGGGATCCTGGGTCTCCCAGCCCCACCGCACTGCTTCTCCAGAACGCCATTCCACAGGCCTGAGCTGACGTGGCTCAAAAACTGCAAATTGTGAAGTCAAATGACCCTAACGACTTGGGAACTTGAGGATACCAGATGTTTTGATCTTGGCCAGACATTGTCCACTTGTTAGAGGAAGTTCTCGGCTAATCTTGTGGAGGCGCCTTGAGGCGAAATTGAAAAGTGAACTGGGTGACGTTGATGGCCCCTATATTTCCGGTGGTCCTGTACCTCAGGAGTCGGGCAGTTTCTGGCTTGCCTCCGACCATTTCTTACCAGCCACCATTGTCATTAGCCTCGGTGTCTTACTACGATCCCACCCAGCTGGTCTCCCTGCTTTTGCCCTGGCCCTCCTTCAGCCGGTGCTGGACACAGTCATCAGAATGGTCCTTTTCCGATGTAAGTCAGCTATGTCATTCTTCCTCCAGGAATGTTCTTAGAGAAAGAGCACTCTTCTGTGGTCATGTTTATCCTGGTGGCAGCCACAGTCCCTTGTTAGGATATACCCTCTTCTGTGGTAATAATTTGCATGTAAAAGTCAGACGCTTTCTCAGCCTGAGTGGGCAGTCACGTCCTTCACTTCCCTCCTGCTCGTTCCCTCATGTCTAAGCAGCCTGTCCTCAATGAGCTGAACAGGCGTTGGGAGGGGTTGGGGGGAAGCCTGGGCTCCAGCTTTCTGACCATATTTAGTAATGTTTGGAGCCCATGGCTTCTACTCACTGGAGAGAATTTTTCGGATACTGCTCCATCTAGAGGTTGTCCTCTTCTGCCTAAAAGTCCAGAAAAACCTATAAAAGTTCCACCAGCACAGTGCAGCACATCACAAAGAGAGACCCAAGCCCAGACGTGGACTTGGACCCAGCTGATTAGAGGGAGTGGAAGAGAGGGAAGGACAGAGATATTCCCATGACCATGATAAGCAGACATTTATCAGGAGACGCCCTACAGAAGAACAAATATACTTGAAATTCTAGCATTGCTTGGATCTGTGCAGCAGAACAATCCAGAGTAGGGGCAGCCACAGCCGCTGCTAGAAAGGTTAAGGTATGCATAAATTGAGAGGTTGAGGGCAGAAAAACTGAGAATTACCTGCAATTAATAGACAGCCATATCAGCTACAACAAAGCAAGACATTCAGCTAATTTGGTAGGTGATGTGGATCAGGAAGAAGGGCTAAAGAGGACTAAACAAGAGGGAGGCAGACTGATAAGGTCAGAGGGCACACGTGGTAACAGACCAGAGCTAGGCTTTGCCCAGCGTTAGCTAAGGGTTCCACCAATACTGTGGTGAGGAAGGATCGGGGGTATAAACCAGAACCACCTTAAATTTCTCCTTAAGGAGTCCCGATCCTTCCACTTCAGAGTTCTGTAACACAGTCACTGGAGATACTTGAAGAAATTCGAATTCTGGGGCTAGCCCAGAAAAAACAAATCAGACTGTCTCCTGGAATCTGTCTTGTTAACAAGCAAACCAGGTGTTTCTGAGGCAGCTGGGCTTTCAGCGGGTTGTTGGTAGACCCCCCTTGAAAACCTCTGCTCCTTGGCGTTTGTCGTCTATTATATAAATAACATGGCCCTGTGTGTGTTCTCTTACACAAATAATTGCTTACACAAATAATTTGCTTACACAAATCACTAAATACACTGTTTTCAGTGATGACCTTTGGGGAGATGGCATGGGGTGCAAGGAGGAAATGGCGGCATTTTCCTTTCATCGTTTCTGTTTAGTTTGAGTTTTTTCACCGCATTTATATACTCCTCATGTGGGGACAGTAGGAAGTATCTGGACAGGGAGCTTAGGGCCATCTCTTTGTTTGATTTCCTCTTTATACTTCACAAGTGGTAAAGCCACTCTAGACAACTGCTATCATTGGGTTTTGTGAGAAGACTGTAGTTGTCAGTTTATTTGCTAGCCAGACCCAGAGCAGTCTGAATTTGTTTTTCACAATCCAAAGAACAGCCACTTTTTCATCTCCAGTCTCTCTCTCTTGGTCTCTCTCTTGGTCTCTCTCTGTTTCTTTCTCTCCTCTCTCTCTTTTCTCTCCTTTATCCTCTTTTCCATTCTTCCTGTTTTCAAGGATGAAAAAATACAGGTTAGCAAAAGGTACTTAAATTGTAGATTTAACGTTTTCAAATCAAATACACCTGAATTCCCTTTTGCCTTAGAAATTTTTACCTTTTTTAAAATTTAACTCAGCACTTCCCAAATTATCATATATGAAACACTGTTCCAGTAGATATCTCCTAGAGTGACCCATAATCAAATAAGTTTGGGGAGGAGGGGGCTAAGTCATGCCAGGGTCTCCTCTTGGAGCTATACTATGTACATGAACAATAAGACTCTGAGAAGTCATGTGGTAAAGAAAACTACATTAAACTCAACATTTAACTTCAAAACAAGTATTTTTGGTGCCTACTATGTGCTAGGCACTCTTCGTGCTGGAAACACAACAGTAAACACGACAAAGTCCCTCTTTCCATGCAACTTAATTGTACACTAAATTTTTTTGTGACATATGAATATCTTGGCAGATGTGTTCCATTGGTCACCAGTTTTGTAAATGTCTTTCTACAAACATGTAGTGTTTATGTAATCTGAGTTTAACTCTCGTGATGCTCAGATGGGGAAAAATGTCCATAGGTACAAGAGATATCTTGGTTCTGTATTTATGTGGAAGATTTTTATGTGCTCATGGATAAGTACCATGTTTCACAAAAGTCAAAGAGCTCACACACAAAGAAAATGAAAATTATTTTTTTTTTATAAATGAATATTAGGGGCAACTGGGTGGCTCAGTCAGTTAAGCATCTGACTCTTGGTTTCAGCTCAGGTCATGATCTCACAGCATGTGAGTTCAAGCCCTGGGTCAGTCTCTGTGCTGACAGTGTGGAGCCTGCTTGGGATTTCTCTCTCCCTCTCTCTGCCCCTCCCTGGCTTGCTCTCTTTCTCTCTCTCTCTCTCTCTCACTAAATAAAAATAAATAAAATTTTTAAATGAATAAATAAATAAACATTAAGAATAAAATTAGTCTTAAAAATAAAAATTATCAAATAAGACCTCACTGAAAAAAAATGTTCAGATGAAGGACAAAAATCACATTTGTAGCCGTGCTTCACTTGTCTCTCCCTCTAATGCCTCCACTAGATGCCATGGAGGCATCTTTTTTTTTTTAATTTTTTTTAATGCTTATTTATTTTTGAGACAGAGAAAGACAGAGCATGAACGGGAGAGGGGCAGAGAGAGAGGGAGACACAGAACCCAAAGCAGGGTCCAGGCTCTGAGCTGTCAGCACAGAGCCCAATGCGGGGCTCGAACTCACGCACCGTGAGATCATGACCTGAGCCAAAGTCGAACGCTCAACGGACTGAGCCACCCAGGTGCCCCAGGAGGCATCTTATATAAGCTTTTTTTCCTAAAGCTACTTTGTAGAATAAGACATGACATTGAATTCTTGCTTCATGATCCCTATGGGTATCATAAGGCCAATAATATTTCCTAAGAATCTTTGGATTAGACTGGCCTCAGTTTTTCTGTTATCCTTTATCTGGAAAAGTCTTTAGTTTCTAGATTGGATAATGAGGAACACTTTCCTCCCTGCTATTCTGCTCTTATTGGCCAGAATTTGTAAATCTGGGACTCGGGCAGGGGCAGGTGGGTGTATAAGTGAACTATCTCTGACAACTAGGCATAAAAGAGGATCAACGTCTACAAAGAGAATGGCCATGAAGGATCAACAATTGATTAACAGGGCAGCCAACACCTTTTCACCTCCACCTGACGGTAACCCAAGTACATTACCCCAGGCCAGGATCCCAGTGTTCTCCAATGAGGGGCAAGCAGGGAATTTTCATGGTTGCATTTGCTTTGAAAAACGATCCTCCAGCACTTCCTTCATCAGAGGGATAAAGTGAACCTTAACTAGAGCGGTACAATGGAAACAGAAGTGTCAGAATAGAGGCAGGAGGTATTTCGGTTCATTCATTCAGTTTGGAAAACACAAATGTGTATAACGCATGACTGCCCAGTGAATATTCCTTTCAGTAAACCCTCTGACATCCAAGTCTCAAATTTAAGGATGAGAAATGTTCCTTCATGTCACAGTCTCCAGAGTTCTAAACACCTGTTCTAACCAGATTCATCTAGCCTTAACCATCTTCTGAGCCAGATTTCCATGACCCACATAGCACTCACTCTTACGTGGTCAGCCAGTTGGTAATCCCTCCCAAGTTTAATTAGAATGCAAAAGGAAAAACTAGACCAGGAAGAGCCCAGCAGATGGGCTCAGTTTTATGTTTATTCGTTCAGTCATTCAAAAATATATATGAGGCACCTGTTAGCATCCAGATATTCTGCCAGGTGCTGGTCATGCGGTGTTGGATGAGAGAGAGGAAACCACCACCCCCCCTTCTTATGCTGCTCACCTGGAGGGGAGGGCAGACATTAAACAGATGAACAAACAAGACAATTTCAGAAAGTGATGAAAGCTCTGAAGACCATCGAACATGGAAAAGTGAAGCAGAGCGTCTGGATGGGAGGCTCAGAAAGGAGGGCGCCAGTGCAGGCAGCAGGACCAGCAGGTGCCAGGGCTCTGAGAAGAGCGCAGGCTCCTTGTGCCTACAGACCAGGGTGCAGGGTGGGCCCGAGCACATCTGAGGCTGGTTTAAGTTTGGGCTGCGAAGGCGGGGGGCCAGACCACACAGGGCTTTGAAGGCCATAGTGATGCTCAGGTTTGGATTTTATTCTGAGTGCAGGGGGTTGTTAGGAGAAGATTTTTAAGGAAGGATAGGATATAATCTATTCTTTATTTCAAAAGACCACTCTTGGGGGGGCCTGGGTGGCTCAGTCTGTTGAGCATCCGACTCTTGGTTTGGACTGAGGGCATGGTCTCGAGGCTTGTGAGTTCGAGCTCTGCATTGGGCTGTGCGCTGACAGCATGGAACTTGCTTGAGATTCTCTCTTTCCCTCTCTCTCTGCCTCTCCCCTGCTCTCTCTCCAAATAAATAAATAAAACCTTAAAAATTATAAAAAAAAAAAAAAAGACCACTTTGGTTGCTTCGGGGGAAGGGGATATTAGTACCGGGAGGGTGAATGTAAGAGAAGTCAGAAGGCCATTCTTTGTGTCTCCCATAACCCTCAATGAGATAAGGTTGCCCTTAAAGTGAAACTGATTCATTAATATCAACACTGATAAGACTTTTTAAACATCAAGGATGGCCGCTGTTCTTCACTTCAGGCAAAACTGTAGCCACAGAGGCCATGAGGATAAATCTATTATTTCCTCCAAGAATTTAGAGGAACTCCAAACTGGGATAACTAAGGCCTGCCTAGCGTGGGTCCTTCCCAAACCTGCTTTAATGAATAAAGAACATATTGAGTAACTTCGCTGATTTGATTCCATTATTTCCTGTTTTTCAAATAAGCATTTGAAGTGGCTTTTAGTAGTTTGTAGAAAAAAAATAGTGTTTTGCAAATCATGAGACTGGATCATTTTAAGGTGGTTGACGGGTATCTTCTTGAGCCCTTTCACGATTTTCACATGCTTGGTCATTCTTCAGGAACAATGCTGATGCAAAATTCAGCACTATGGCAGAATAAACTCAACCCAATTCTGAACTCTTTGAGTCCCAGTGAATGAGACATGGCATCCTTTACACTGGTATGGCTACATGTAGTTCCCATAGATTAGAGGCTTAGAATTGCTGGGAATGTTTCTGAAGCATTAATTAAGCATAATGAGGCTGGCACATAATCCAGGAAGGAAGATGCATCTAGTTAGCTGAGGAACCAATCCCTTGGTGAGAAGGACAGTCAAGCCCAGAAAGAAAAATAGAGGTGAGAGGAAACTCAGAGATGATAAAATCCAACCACCTCCTCTCAAGAATAGGGAAATTGAGATCCAGGTAGCAGAAGACCCTTGCCCAAGGTCACACAGGCTTAGGGACACAATTAGGCCTATAACCAGGACCTCCTGATTCTTGGGTCATTTCATGGCACGGCCTTCTCTTCGTAAATCCTGACTTCACACCCCACGTCCTCTTAGACTTGACCCATCCTGGGGAAGGTAGGACCCTGTGAGGATCCTTTGAACAGAGGTGACAAGAGACAATCACAATCCTAAGACATGTGGGAGTCTGGGACAGATTTCCACAGATGAGAGGAAGTTTGCTACCCCAACACAGGGCTCCCCAGACCCCACAGATCCACATGGAACCCCTGTGAGTTACCACAACTCACCATTACCATTCACCGAGGCTCCCTGTGGAGACAACATTGCACTGAGTGCTCTTCATACAGTGTCTAAGTTAATCTTCACAGAAATCCTACAAGGTCAGACAGGTTAAGAGGTGGGCTCTGGGGACAGGCAGCCTGCGTTTGAATCCCATCTGCCCTGCTTAATAGTTCCGTGGACTTCATCCTCCCCACCTCTGCTTCTGTCTGTAAAATGGGAACGACAATGTTACTAATTCCATGAAGCAGTCTTGACAGTAAATGAGTGGGTTCATGTAAAATACTCAGGAAGTTGCCTGACACATGGTCCATGCTCTGTCAATGGTGTGATTATTACTGTTTTACGGATAACGACGGAGAGGCTAATAGCAACAAGTTCAAAGCTACACAGTAAGTGGAAGAGACGGGTCCATATGACGCCAAAGCTTGTGTTATTAACCATGCATCTAGACCACTTCCCTCTGGGGAGACTCACGTGTGATTGTGCTCTAGCCTGTCAATGCATAGCGAGCAGCAGGGAGTGGACCCCGGGGTACCCGAGTGGCCCTCCCAACCTGGCCCAGCTCACCTTTCAGCTTCCTTCCAGCCTCCACTTCCCTCACCTTCTGTGAGCTCATGTTCTGGCTTCGTTGGCATCACCTACCTTGAATCAGCAGGTCTCATATTTTCATAACTCCATGGCTTTTTCTCAAGAGATTCCCTCTGCCTAGAGTTTCTTGTCCACTTTATTTTTTACCTGAAAAACTCCCATTTATCTCAGCCCCTTTCACGTACTGCCCACCCACCCCCGCCACCCTAAACAGAATTAGTTGCCCCCTGGACACGGCAGATTGGCAATGAAAAGAGAACTCCTAGGGTTTGCAGAATGAGTGTCTTTTCCTGACACTTCCAAGTGAGACCATTTAAGCAAAATGCTTCATCTCTCACAGACTCAGTTTTAGCATCTATAAAATAGGGCTGGTATCTTTCTTCCTAGATTCTGTGGAGATCAATGAATATTCTGTACATAAAACTACCTGACACATGACAGATTCTCAAAATGTGATGGGCGTTATGTACAGAGTTTCTGTAGAATTTTGCCCGAATGCCTACTAGAGACTTCTAGTATGTTGCTAGTATTCTAGTATTGAGTACGTTGCTCAATCGTGTTTTCATACTGCTTCACACACCAGACCATGAACTTCTCAAGGACAGGATGGTAACATCTCCAGGACAGAACATAATGCTTGGCATAGAGTAGAAGCTCCATACGTGTTGATTAAATTGTTTTAAAAAAATTGATCAGCTCATTCATTCATCCATAAAGCAGCTGTTCAGAACTATAGGGAAGAATGGTTTCAACAGAATCTGTGTCCCTATAAAGAATTAGAATAGACATGCAGTTACTTTAAAAAAATTTTTTTTCTTTTAATGTTTATTTATTTTTGAGAGAGATAGAGACAGAATGTGAGTGGGTTGGGGCAGAGAGAGGGAGGCACGGAATCTGAGGCAGGCTCCAGGCTCCGAGCTGTCAACGTAGAGCCTGATGCGGGGCTCGAGTTCTTGAGCCGTGAGACCATGACCTGAGCCAAAGTCGGACCTCAACCGACTGAGCCACCCAGGTGCCCCCGACGTGTGGTTACTTTTTAAAGAATCCCCTAGGTTAGTGGCTTTCAAACTTTCATGGGGATTGGAATCACCTGGAGGGCTTGTTAAAACACAGATTGCTGGGCCCCAACCCTAGACCTTCTGATTCAAGAGGTCTGGAGTGGAAGCTTGCTAATTTGCATTTCCAGAAGTTCCCAGGTGATGCTCGCTCGTGCAGCTGGTCCAGGGACCACACTGTGTGAATCGCAGCCTAGCCATTATGCCTGATGTTATCTTTAAGCATCATCTGATAAAAGCGATTCAATTTGGCTCAGTTGAGTACAGTTTCATTGAGAACCTAAAAGGTGTAGGCCAAGTGCAAAGGGCAGCCTTCAGGCTTTGCTAGTGCAGTAAAAAGAACAAATCAATACACAAATGAGATTAGCACCATAATTTTAAGAGGCCCCTCTTGAAATAAGAGATTGCCTCTAGAACACCAATGCCACCATGGTAATAATTGCTGCAGGCAAGATCCACCGATTGATGCTAAAAATAGCAGGTGAAACATTAAGGAAAAATAGGATATGTGTGCAGTCTCAAAGTTTCTCTTCCAAGTATTTATTTATTGCTGGTGTGGTTTTAGCATTTGTTCACAAATTGTTTGATATTCCTCCCTCCGGGAGGTAGGGCTTAATTCCTGCCCCCCCCCCACCTCCGAGTGTGGGCTGGATTTTATGACTCCCTTCTGACAAATAGAGTATGGAACGCGAAATGCAGTAACTTCATAGTGGAGAAACCTGGCAGATGACGCCCTCATCCAGGAGTCAAGATTAAACCAGAGAGGAGTCATGTTGATCTCATGTGCCTTCTGACATAATGTGCTGAGGGTACTTCACCTCTGTGGTACTCTTCCCCCCCCAAACCCATAACCTCAGTCTAATCAAAAGAAAACATAACGGCACCCCAAACTGTGAGGCATCCTACAAAATAACTGGGCAGTATCCCTCAAAACTTCTAAGGTCAAAGACAAAGAAAAAAAAAACTGTCACAGGTTAGAAGAGACTAGGAAACATAACAACTAAATATAATATGGCATCCTGAACTGGATTCTGGAACAGAAAAAGGACATAAGTATTAAAACTGGTAAGATCCTTGGGGCGCCTGGGTGGCTCGGTCGGTTAATCATCCGACTTTGGCTCAGGTCATGATCTCACGGTCCGTGAGTTCGAGCCCCGCGTCGGGCTCTGTGCTGACAGCTCGGAGCCTGGAGCCTGTTTTGGATTCTGTGTCTCCCTCTCTCTCTGCTCCTCCCCTGTTCATGCTCTCTCTCTGTCTCAAAAATAAATAAACATTAAAAAAAATTAAAAAAAAAAACTGGTAAGATCCAAATAAAATCTGTAGTTAACAGTATTGTACCAATGTTAATTTCTCAGTTTTGATAGATGTACCATGGCTTTGTAAAATGTTAACTTCATGGCAGGACTGTCTACTTAATTTGGTAGGTCCAGTGTAAAATGAAAATGCGGGGTCACTTGCTCAAAATCATTAAGATTTCAAGACAGCAATAGCAGAGAATAAAACCAAGCATGGGACCCTTCTGGGCATGATGCCTTTCTGGGCATGGGGTCCTTCTGGGGCATGGGGCCCTTTTGAGCATGGGGCCCAGGGAGACTGCCCATGAAGCTGGTCCTGCTTTTGGGAAGCAGAGTGAAAATTATGGTCAGGAGCTCAGCTGAGCCGGGAGACAGAGCTGAGCTGTCAGGTGTCAGAGCCATCGATTAGAGTTAAGCTGTTAGTCACTTACTGTGCTGATATCAGGCAAAACAGTGACTCCCCCTGTTCCATTTTGCCCTGTGGAACATTGCACTGGTTTAAGGTCAGGTGAATCAGTGCAGCAAGTGGGGGTCATGTCACTGCTGAAACCAAAGTCCCAGACAGTTTTGTGGACTCTGGGGTCAGAGGGAGGGTTAGGAGTAAGAAAGTACTGAGTACTGAGTCCATGTGCGGAAGAGTGTCAAGTTTCTCCTTCTTTCCTGGGATAAAGAGCATTTCCCTGACTAGGAGCGAAGGTGTCTGGGCTAGGAATGGAAGCGTGGGAAAGATCTCAACTGGCTGGGCAGAAAGTGTGGTGGGGGCGGTGCCCAGCATGTGACGCCTGCCCAAGAAAGTCTTTGTAATTGCCTATACTTGGCCTGAAAATCCCACACAGATATTTAAGCAGGAGCTGAATTCCTCATCATATGAGAATTCTTCATGCCATTTTTTGCAACTCTGCTATTACTCTCTATTTCAAAATAAAAAGGTTATTTTTAAAAATATTTTTAATGTTTATTTTTGAAAGAGAGACTGAGCACGAGTGGGGGAGGGGCAGACAGAGAGGGAGACACAGAATCCGAAGCAGGCTCCAGGCTCTGAGCTGTCAGCACAGAGCCCAATGCGGGGCTCGAACTCTCGAACCACGAGATCATGACCTGAGCCGGTCAGCCGCTCAACCCACTGCGCCACCCAGGCGCCCCCAAAGTTTTTTTTTTAAAAGGTCCGTATAACCATTCTATCATTCTTCATGTCTGAAACCTACAACCATTGCTGTTTGTAACTAAGCCTCAAAAACTAGTTTCTAAAACCTAGTTTCTTTGTCTTTCTGAAGGTGTTAGGCATGGATCACTGAAGCCGGGCCAAGAGTTTTGGCAGAAGAAGGTTTACTTTGCCTCTTCCCGCGCCCCCCCCCGCCCCCGCTCAAATGCAAATAATCAACTTGTGCAAAAGGAAGCCTGTGAGCCGGCTGCCCCCTCATTTCATCGCACATACCTGGACAGGTGGACCTCACCTCAAAGTCAGCCACCAGGTGCTCAGTGTGGGGCCTGGGCTTGCTTCTCTCCACTCAGATGTCTTTCTCCACCTCTCGCTTCTCCCCTGTGTCCCCCTGAATACCTCAATGTAGGGAATGCACCAACAATGCCTCAGTATGCCCAGAAAGGTAGTTATCCTCTCACTACCCACACAAACCTCTTCCCTCCTGATTTCTTTTTTTTTTTTATTAATATGAAATTTATTGTCCAATTGGTTTCCATACAACACCCAGTGCTCTCCCAACAGGTGCCCTCCTCAATGCCCGTCACCCACCCTCCCCTCCCTCCCACCCCCCCATCAACCCTCAGATTGTCCTCAGTTTTTAAGAGTCTTTTATGGTTTGGCTCCCTCTCTCTCCAACTTTTTTTTTTCCTTCCCCTCCCCCATGGTCCTCTGTCAAGTTTCTCAGGATCCACATAAGAGTGAAACCATATGGTATCTGTCTTTCTCTGTATGGCTTATTTCACTTAGCATCACACTCTCCAGTTCCATCCACGTTGCTACAAAAGGCCACATTTCATTCTTTCTCATTGCCACGTAGTACTCCATTGTGTATATAAACCACAATTTCTTTATCCATTCATCGGTTGATGGACATTTAGGCTCTTTCCAGAATTGGGCTGTTGTTGAAAATGCTGCTATAAACATTGGGGTACAAGTGCCCCTATGCATCAGCACTCCTGTATCCCTTGGGTAAATTCCTAGCGGTGCTATTGTTGTGTCAAAGGGTGGTTCTATTTTTTAATTTTTTGAGGAACCTCCACACTGTTTTCCAGAGCGGCTGCACCAGTTTGCATTCCCACCAACAGTGCAAGAGGGTTCCCGCTTCTCCATAGTCTCCCGCTTCTCTGTAGTCTCCTGATTTATTCATTTTAGCCACTCTGACTGGCGTCAATTCCATCGTCTCATTCAGCTGGGGCTTAGAACCCTACCTGCACCTTGACCTTACTCCCTTCCCACCATGTTCATTCAACTATTTGGTAGTCTGTACCTCATCCAGGTCTCTCATCTGCTAAAGCCCCACGTCCTTCCTATGTCATGGTTTTGGATATTTCTTTCCTGTCCTATTGCAACAGCTTTGTTATTCATTCTATCATCCAGCCTTTTATGCTATACATTTTATATCCATGCCTTTTCTTGCTCTGAGCCTTTGTATGGACTGTTACCTGTACCTGTCGCATTCTTCCCTCTCTCCCCATAGCCCTCAGGGGAGGTAATTCTCATTCATCCTGTACACATTTGTTAAGCCACCACTTTCTTCTCTGTTCCTGCCCAGGTATGGGTAGGTGACACTCAGCCCCTGAGCTCCCCTGACATTTGGCACTGGAGCAGCCTGCTCTGTCTCTCTCTTCAGGCTTAAAGTTCTGTGGCAGTAAGGGTTATCAGACCATGCAACCAGCATGGCGTGTGGTACAGAGTAAGTCTCAGCTAAGACTTACTGAGTGGGGAAATGAATGAAGAAATGAGAAGAATGAGGTGCGTCTGGGTGGCTCAGTTTGTTGGGCTCAGGTCACGATCTTGCGGTTTGTGAGTTCGAGCCCCGCATCGGGCTCTGTGCTGACAGCTCCGAGCCTGGAGCCTGCTTCAGATTCTGTGTCTCCCTCTCCCTCTGCCCCTCCCCTGCTCATGCTCTGACTCTCTCTGTCTTTCAGTAGTAAATAAACGTTAAAAAAAATTTAAAAAAATAGAAATGAGAAGAATGAATGCTAGGCGCTGTTCTAGGCTCGCGGGTTATAAAGAATAAAACAGTTGTTATTTTCAAAAACTCATGCTCAAGTGGGAAGAGGAAAGTACAGCACACAATTTTAAAATAGTGGCATTTCGGGGCACCTGGGTGGCCCAGGCAGTTAAGCATCCGACTCTTGATTTTGGCTCATGGTTCATGAGATCAAGCCCTGTGTCAGGCTCTGTGCTGACAATAAGGAACCTGCTTGGGATTCTTTATCTCCCTCTCTTTGCCCCTCCCCCACTTGTGCATGCAAGTGCTTGCTCTCTCAAAATAGATAAATAAAAACATTTTTAAAAAATAGGGGCACCTGGGTGGCTCAGTGGATTAAGCATCTGACTCTTGATTTTGGCTCACGACTGGGGAGGCCAAACCTTTCACTGGGCTCTATGCTACCGGTGAGGAGCCTGCTTAGAATTCTCTCTCTCCAGGGGCGCCTGGGTGGCGCAGTCGGTTAAGCGTCCGACTTCAGCCAGGTCACGATCTCGCGGTCTGTGAGTTCGAGCCCCACGTCAGGCTCTGGGCTGATGGCTCGGAGCCTGGAGCCTATTTCCGATTCTGTGTCTCCCTCTCTCTCTGCCCCTCCCCCGTTCATGCTCTGTCTCTCTCTGTCCCAAAAATAAATAAAAAACGTTGAAAAAAAAATTAAAATAAATAAATAAAGAAAGAAAGAATTCTCTCTCTCCCTCTCTCTCTGCCCTTACCCTGCTTGTGTTCTCTCACTCTCTCTCTCCCTCTCAAAATAAAGAAATAAAAACATTTTTAAGAAAATAAGGGCACTTGAGTGCTTCAGACAGTTGAGTGTCCAACTCTTGATTTCAGCTCCGGTCATTATCCCGAGACCATGAGGTCGAGCCCCACATTGGGCTCCTTGCAGAGTGTGGAGCTTGCTTCAGATTCTCTCTCTCCCTCTCTCTCTGCCCCTCCCTTACTCATGTGCATTCTCTCTCTCTCTCTCTCTCTCTCTCTCTCAATATAAATAAACTTAAATTTTTTATTTAAATTTAAAAAAATAGTGGCATTTATGGAGTGCTAGCTATATGCCAGGGCCTAAGAATTTTGCCCATATTAACTCATCTGGCCAGCACAATCATCGTATAAGCTAGGCACTATGTGTCTCCCCATTTTACATGGGGAAACCGAAACACAAAGAAGTAAGTTGCTTGAGGTTGTACAGCTAAACGGAGCAGACTGGGGATTCATAGGAGCAACAAGTTACTGATACGACAACCAGCATGAGTCACACAAGTTATTTTTTGTTTTGTTTTTTTTTGTTTTGTTTTTACATTTTTATTTATTTTTGAGACAGAGAGAGACAGAGCATGAATGGGGGAGGGTCAGAGAGAGGGAGACACAGAATCTGAAACAGGCTCCGGGGTCTGAGCTGTCAGCACAGGGGCCCGATGCGGGGCTCGAACTCACGGACTGCGAGATCGTGACCTGAGCCGAAGTCGGCGCTCAACCGACTGAGCCACCCAGGCGCCCCATAACAAGTTTTATGCTGAGCAAAAGAAACCAGCCACGAAAAAGCATGTGCCCTAGGATTCCATTTATATGCAACTTCAGAAAAGAATACTAATGTACGGCGTGAGAAAACAGATCAGTGTTTGCCTGGGGCCAGGGAACGAAATGGATTGACAGAGAAGGGGCACAAGGGGGCTTGGGAGGGATGGAAATATTCAATATTTAGGTTGCGGTAGTGGTTACAGGGGTGTATGTATTTGTTCAAAAGTCACCATATCATACCCTGAAAGTTAGTGAATTTTATTTGATGCAAATCGTATCTCCCTAAAGTTAATTTCAAATTTTTTTACAAAGTAAAATTTAAAACTCAAGCAGCCTAACTTCGGAGTCCTTGTATTTCGCCACTCTGCCGTCTAACCCGGTGTGGCCCGTGTTTTAAAGAGATCATATGAAGTATCGCGATACATCAAATTCTGGTTGCCGCCAAAATAGTTGACTGATTTTCTCTCCTTCCACCAAAACGAACGCTGAAAAAATTTGTAGAAGTAAGAGGGAGATATAGATGCCAGGAACTAACAATCATAATAATAACCACAAAACGTGAGCTCCCTGGGAACAGTGCCTGGGACTTCTGTCTGTGGAAGGTGGGTAGCTGCAGCTCGAAGCTGAGAGCACACAGGGGTGGTAGCAGCCAACTCATGGGAGGAAAACTTTGGAGTTCTGCTCTCACTTCCCTCCACCCTGCCTTGGACAGACCATCACCTGACCTTCACATCCCAGCCAAGCCAACAGCAGGGCAGCGGGAAAGTCCTGCTGTGGTAAAGAGATGAGACAAACCTATCGGAATGGCCAAAGCCCAGAACAGTGACAACATCAAATGCTAATGAGAATCTGGAGAAACAGGAACTCCCACACATGGCCAGAGTGAATGGAAAATGGCACAGCCACCTTGGAGGTGAGTTTTGTGATTTATTAACAAAACCGAACATAGTCTTACCACATGACTGAACGACCACACACCTTGGATATTTATCCACGGTTTTGTCCTCACAAAAGCCTCCACACGGATGTTTATAGCAGCTTTATTCATAATTGCCGAAACTTGGAAGTAACCAAAATGTTCTGCAAAAGGTAAGTGGATAAATAAACTGTGGTACATCCGGACGGTGGAATATCATTCAGCACTGAAAAAATACATGAGATAAGGGGCTCCTGGGTGTCTCAGTCAGTTGAGTGTCTGACTGCGGCCCAGGTCGTGATCTCACGGTTTCGTGTGCTTACAGCTCAGAGCCTGGAATCTGCTTTGGATTCTGTATCTCCATCTCTCTCTCTGCCCCTCCCCCCCTCTTGAAAATAAATAAACATTAAAAAAAAAAAAAAAGAAATGAGATATCAAGTCATGAAAAGGCATGGAAGAACTTTAAAAGCATATTGCTAAGTGAATGAAGTCAGTCTGAAAAGGCTACATACTGTATGATTCCAACTCTATGATATCCTGGAAAAGGCGAAAGTATGGAAACAGTAAAAAGATCAGTGGTTGCTGGTGGTGAGGGGTAGGGGAAAGGGATGCACAGAGCATTTTTAAGGACTTGAAAATATTTGGTATGATATTATAATGATGGTACGTGTCATTTTACATTTTCCCAAACCCATAGAATGTACAACACCAAGAGTGAACCCTAAAGTAAACTATGGGCTTTGGGCATGATAATGTGTCAAGGTAGGTTTAGCAGTCGTAACAAATGCACCATTCTGGTGAATGATGTTGATAATGGAGGAGTCTATGCATATGTGGGGGCAGGAGGTTTATGGGAATCTCATATCTTCCTCTCAATTTTGCTGTGAACATGAAACTGCTGTAAAAAAAAAAAAAGTCTTAAAAAAAAAGAGTTGATGCAAGCAGATTAGATCTTCTCTGCTGGCTTTAGGCTTTTACACCTCCAGTCATCTCCTCCCAAACCCATGCCTGGTGGATACACTTGAGGAGACCGCTATCTCTCCATGTCTCTTCATGCTACAGGTTTAAAAGCAAAGTATGGGACCCTGAGCATTCTGCCCTGGGACTCATCTATTCCCCTCTCCTTAAACCCATGGAGACAAACACTGGAACTTGCCCTTTTTCCCCAGTATGTATTACCAAAGAAAGTAGATGAGTGTTAACCTCAGGGAAACATGACTTCATAAGCCAAAAAGAACTAGATTGGAGGACATAACTACTATAAAGAAAGGCAACACACAGGACAACGCTTAGTGCAGATTTATTGAAACAAGTGGCCCCAAAATGTAAAATAACCAGGCCAAATACACTTAAGGAGATATGGGGGGTGGGGGAATATTAGCAATATGAAGCAAGAACAAGAAATCATTAAGAGATACCAAGTGGAAATGGAAGTGTGAAAAAAATAAATAACTGAAGTAAACAATGAGATAAATGGCGAAATAAATTTGAAGAAAAATGAAGTGGTAAATTTAAAAAATCAGACTGGGGGCGCCTGGGTGGCGCAGTCGGTTAAGCGTCCGACTTCAGCCAGGTCACGATCTCGCGGTCCATGAGTTCGAGCCCCGCGTCAGGCTCTGGGCTGATGGCTCGGAGCCTGGAGCCTGCTTCCGATTCTGTGTCTCCCTCTCTCTCTGCCCCTCCCCCGTTCATGCTCTGTCTCTCTCTGTCCCAAAAATAAATTAAAAAACGTTGAAAAAAAAATTAAAAAAAAAATCAGACTGGGGCACCTGGGTGGCTCAGTAAGTTAAGCATCTAACTCTTGATTTTGGCTCAGGTTCCACGATCTCACAGTTTTTGGAACCGAGCTGAGGCAGGCTCTATGCTGACAATGCGGAGCCTGTTTGGGATTCTCTCTTTCCCTCTCTCTCTGCCCCTTTCCTGTTCATGTTCTCTCTCTCTCTCAATCTCTCTCTCTCTCTCTCTCTCTCTCTCTCTCTCTCTTATTCTCTCTCTCTCTCAAAAATCAGACTGAGGAAAAAGAAAAAAATAATCAGACTGAGGAAACAATTGAAAATATAAAAGGAAAGCTAAACGATATTAAAAATAGAACAGAATATAGGTAGAAAAGTACTGTAAGACAGTAAAGAAGAAAGCCCCTCAACTTTGGGAAACCCAAGAAAAGCTTAAGGAAGAGAGTTCTTGAACGGAGACATAAAGAATGGTAGGAGCTTGCCAGGTGGGCATGGAAAAAAAATATTTCAGGCAGAAAACACCAATGTGTGCAGATGCATGGAGGCATGAACGAAGGTAATTGCTGTGATTTTGGGAAAAGCAAGGGCTGGTGTGTCTGGAGCAAAGGCTCCTTGAAGGAAAGTAATGAGGGCTAATGTTGAAGGGCAAGCAAGAGTCTAATTGGGAGGATTTTTGGCAGATGTGTAGTATAATTGTCCCCCATTTTAAATCTAAGGAAAGTAAGTCAAGCTCAGACCATTTAAGTGAGTTGCCCCAGGTCAGGCTCTGACGAGGGGGCTCACGTTCTTTCACTGCATCACATGTCCTGAGGTTACTTAGCTTGGATGTCTCAGTGTTTGGCAAAGTCAGTTAAAACACACACACACACACACACACACACACACACACACACAGTAAATGAGGCTGAGAAGTAGGTGAGCCATGAGTTCAGGAGCCAGTGGGTTGTTCTGAAGTGTGGGGTGTCCAGCTGGTGACTAGGAAGTTCAGGGTTCAAAGAAAGAAGACCAAGGCCAAAGATACAAATTTAGCAACCATCAGCACATGGAGGGAGGGGCGTTCATGGGAGTGGGTGGGGTTCCAGCAATAAGCCCCCTAGTAATGTTGGCAAACATTTTCTCAGCGCAGAAACATCTCACTGACGACCTAGGACATCACCGGCCCAGAGAGGAAAAGCAAAAGAAAGGCCCATGGTCACACTGATTTGGTGCTTTCTCTGTGGGGCCCCCAGTTCCGTTGTGGCATCTTCTACCAACTAGATGCTGCTGGCACATCAGTTACCCCTGGATGGGATCTGAATCTGATGTCAAATTGCTTCCGTCAATCACCTGGCGAAGATAAACCATCCTTAGACCTAGACTGTCAAAAGTCTAAATGCTTTTGAGTTACACCCCATCCTGGGATGCACGATTGCAGGAGTACTAGTGTCACTGGGGAAACCCAAATCAAGAAGAGGTGTCTCTGAATCCCACGTATGCAGAGAATCATCCTTTTATCCAGAAGGTAAGTATCATGACTTCTACCCTGTAGGTAAAAAAAAATAAATTTTTTTGAGTTTACGTATCTATTTATTTTGAGAGAGAGAGAGAGAGAGAGAGAGAGAGAATGAGCATGAGTGGGGGATAACCAAAGAGAGAGAGAGAGCGAGAGAGAAGCCCAAGCAGGCTCCACGCTGTCAGTGCAGAGTCGGACATGCGGCTCAAACTTAATAACCGTGAGATCATGACTGAGTCAAAACCAAGCGTCAGATATTTAACCGACTGAGCTCCCCAGGCGTCCCCCAGAAAACTCTTGAAGAGTTTAGGAGACCTGCCCAAAGTCATGCAACTATTAAGGGACAGAGCTGGGATTTAAATGGAGGGTATGCTGGCCCCAGAGCCTAGTAGAAGGAAATGAAACAAGACTGAGTGCTGAGCATCCCCAGCACTTGTTCTCACTCTTGCTTTCTCAAAACCCAGCACTCAGAGTGGGTCAGGAGGGAGAGTTCCATGTCCTCGGTTCTAAGAAGCTCGAGAATCGAGGTCACCATTTGATGAAGAAAGAGCTTTGATCTTAGAATAAGAAGAACTAGGTCCCAGCGTGAGCTTTGCCACAACTTGCTGTGTGACCATGGCCAAGCCACTTCCCATCTGCGCTCCCCATTCTCTCTGTGTATAGAAGACTCTGGAATCCCATGTCTCCGTGACTGGCAGGGGGCTTCCCTTAGACCCTAAGTCCCATCCACCAGGGCTGGCAGTACCCAATTCTCTCCTCCCAATGCCTTTCCTCCTCTCCATTCATACCAGCCATTCCAGCTCAAGCTTCCCAGCTGAGGGCCGGGTGTGGATTGTTTGAAAAGACATATGGCATCCCCGTGCAGCCGAGAGTCCAATCTCGAGGGGAAACCATTGTTCATTCATCTGGACCGAGTGACATTCTTTATGCAAGAATAACTCTTGATTAAAGGGTGAGTTTTAATGGAAACTAATTAGGCAAACTCTTTAGCCTGGGCATAATGATCAAATGAGCTGTCACACCGTACCTGATACAATGATCTCACTCGCTACAAGATTTTATTCCTTAGCAATTACACTCCCACATGGCACTGCGTGCCGTTATTGCCTGGAGCACACATGTCAAATTAAAGAGCAACTTATGCACCTGATATTTAATTATTGCCTAGTACTACAGACACCCGGGGAATGTCAAAGTGAGCAGTCCTGCTTGGGAGAAACGAAAACTGAAATCTTCTTCTGCAAGGGAGTGAAAAAAATAGGGATAAAATATGTATAGGCTACTATAGTTTCTTATTCAGCCGTCTTACAATTCACAGTTACAAAACCTTCTCTCCCCAACCTTGAATAATTTACCATTTTTTTTCTTCATCCAGAAAAGTCAGCAGTAGGAGAGTTGTAGGTAAAGGCATGGGGGCCCTATTGGTATTTGTTTACCTATTTGATTGATGCGGTCCAGATCTGGTCAAAGTTGAGCCCTTTGTGCAAGTTATTCTTTCCCTAATGGGCTGTGACAGGAAAGACGGTGCCTCGTGTGCCTCTTGAGCCCAAAGGGAAATGGTGCCTTCAAGGCTGAGCACTCGGGAAGTCCCATCGTGCATTTCAGTTACACTCAGTAACAAATCTGAGAAGTTGACCGAAGTTTCTCCCCAACACCTGTGTGCCGAAGCTGGGACAGAGAGAAGCCACTGGGATGTAAGGATCGGTCTCTACTTTGTGTGTTAGAAGAGTCTGGAGAATTTTTCAAACATACTGATGCTTGAATCCCATCCCAGACTAATTAAATTAGGATCTGGAGAGGAGGACGGGGCAATTTTTTAAGGCTTTTCCAAAGATCCCAGTATTCAAGTGGATCTGAGAACCACCGGTGTAAAGAGCCACCAGGCCTGACAGTAGCCAGTGTTGAGTGTTATGTCGGCTGCTTTCTGCCCTCAACAAGACAGACCCCCATGCCTCCGTTCTTTGCACATGCCATTCTTTCCTCCAGAATGCCCTTCCCTGTCCCTTCTTACTACCTGGAAAACAAGAACTGTCTTCCAACATCAAGTGCAAATGTTACTTTCCTATGACGTCTCCTCTGGTATCCCCAGGAAGACTTGCTTCAGCATCCACCAGGAGCCAGACCCCGAGCTAAAAGGGTCCTTGATCCAAATTGTTTCCTCAGTGGGGGGTTCAAGAAGAGAATCCCCATGTCTCCGGCAACCATCTGTGTGTCCCAGCTGAGCAAATTCTAAGAATGCCTTGGTCCCTTTTGCTCCGGATAAAGAAATTCAAATTACCCATTATCAGAATTGCACAGCCTAATACTAAAATGCCTTAATGTGAGTGCTTTTGTATTTAGTAAACTGCACAGCTTGTGAAAACCCCCTCCAAACATCTGGCAGGAGGCCCAGCAGAGGTAAGGCTGGAACCTCTAATGATGGCAACATGTAAACAAGTGTTTTGTCTCGACGGATAATCATTAACTTCCAGTGTCAGGCTTACCCCCAGAGGTCTGGTTCCTCAGCCTTGCAAAGGCCTCTGGGAAACAGCAGCTGGGATGGGGCCTGTGCACAGACGCTGGGGAGGGAGAGGGTGGGCAGGCGTGTCACTACCAACGTGGAGAGGCAGGAGGTGATGTGCACAGCCTGGGAGCAGTTGCTTCTATGAAAAGCAGCAGAATCAGAGAAGCCTGCTGTCTTCTCGGGGAATCTGGTGCTGGGCAAGAATTTACTCTCAAGTATGCCATTGGCTGGCCATGTGACCTCGGGAAGGAAGGCTCAGTTTCTCTATCTGTCAAGGAGAGTTAACACAGGATCCTGCTTTATAGGCCAGTTGTAAGAAGTAGGTAGGAAAATATGTGCCAACAAGGCTTCTGGCACAACACTGGCTTCCAGAAAGCAGTTGATATAGGGCAATTCTTTCTCCATTCTTCCCTTCAGTCATTCCCAACTGGGACCTAGGTCTGTCCGATGATCCTTTTCCTAACTCAGTAAATAAAGGATTTGACCCCACCAACGCTGGGCTGAAGTTTGTTGTGTCTGTGTACATGAATACTGAAACACAAACTCAATAATAAGAGAACAGATGGATTTTTATCCTCTCTCACTATTAACGAGTACCGGTGCTAAGTAATCTTTCACAGTGTATTCAAATCTAAATATGAATTCATTCACTAAATATTAATTAATTGAGTAACTACTATGTTCCAGGCACTATGTGCACTGAGATGATTTAGGCGTGTGCCTCTGCAGCTGGGCTCCCTCAGAAAGCAAACAAGAGACAGACATCTGCAGGACGAGGTTATTACGAAATGTAATTCCGGAATTTTAGGGTCTACACCTGTAAAAAAGACAATTGTGCCCCTCCAAACTTCATACGTTAAAAGCCCAACCCTCGGGGCGCCTGGCTGGCGCAGTCGGTTAAGCGTCCGACTTCAGCCAGGTCACGATCTCGCGGTCCGTGAGTTCGAGCCCCGCGTCGGGCTCTGGGCTGATGGCTCGGAGCCTGGAGCCTGTTTCCGATTCTGTGTCTCCCTCTCTCTCTGCCCCTCCCCCGTTCATGCTCTGTCTCTCTCTGTCCCAAAAATAAATAAAAAACGTTGAAAAAAAAAAAAAAAAAAAAAAAGCCCAACCCTCAACCTGACTATATTTGGATATACGGCCTTAAAGGAGGTAATTAAGGTTAAATGAAATCGTAATGATGGGACCCTAACCTGACGGGCCTGGTGTCCTTATCAGAAGGGGAAGAAACACTGGAGCTCTCTCCTTCCATGTGAGCACAGAGGAAAGACCATGTGAAAACATGGCAAGAAGGTAGCTGTTAGAAGCCAGGATGAGACGCCCCACCACAAACTAAACTGCCAGCACCTTGACATTAGATATATAGCCTAATGAAATGTGAGATAACAACTTTGTGTTGTTGAAGCCGGCAGTCTGTGGTATTTCATTAGTCAGCCTGAGCTGACTAATATAGGAGATGAAGGAAGTAGGAAGGGGAGGAGGCAGACACTGAGCTATAACGCAGGCCTGATAAAGACTTCAAATGAACCCATGAGGAGCTCTGGAGCTGGACTGGCCCTTCAGAGTCAGCTTCTTTCCAATGAGGCAATCCTCAAGAAGGCTCAAGAAGGCGGGACTCAGGGCATCACATACTCCATTGCGGCGAGCGTCCCTATGGACCTAGTGAGGTCCCTTTTCCCAGCACCCACATGTGTCAGAAACGTCACAAATGTCATTTTATTATTATTTTTTTTATCCTCACGGTACTCCTGTGAGATACCTATTTCACAGAGAAATGAAATAATGTGTCCGAAGCCACAAAGCTGATAAATAATGAAGGCGAAATTCAAGAAGAGGCCCCTCTTTCCCAGTGATCCTAGTCTTGCCCTGACATCATGCTGCCTCCCCCTTGGAAGCTTCATCTTCTGGAAGAAATAACCCCTGCCCTCTAGCACTTACGTGCCCCCAGAGCACCTTGTGCCTCTCTCTTCAAAGCCCATAGCACTTTGCCTTATTAGAGCTATATCAGTATATCAGTAGTATATTTGGCATTTACCATGTCCCAGACCCTGTTTTAGCACTTTCCAGGTATTAATTTATTTAATCTTTTCAAGAGGTATTTCCTCCGAGGTATCAGTTTCATCACCCTCATTTTACTGATGAGAAGGCTAATAAGACACAAAGTCGGTAGATAACTCTCCCAGAGACACCCAGCCAGGGTTTGCACCCACGTGATCTGGTTGCACATCTTATACTCCTCTGTCTTGGGGTGATAATGGTCACATCTGCCTCCCTCTGGTCTGCAAAGCTTTGGAGAGCTTGATCAAGTCTCGTTCACCTTTTCCATTCCAGCACCTTACTTGTGACTGAGATACACTACGCTCTTTGTAAGGTCTTCCTAAACAACTGAGTGATGCCTTGCACATGGGCATTTTGAAAATTATTTGACTCAAAGTATAGGGACAAATCCTGGAAGAAAAACAGACAAATGAAATCTGTTGGTTCTGTGGAGACACTGATATATCACGGGCGAATTTTGATTCTTTTACTGCCTGGATGTTGATAGAACATTGGTTTCTAGGAGCTCAAATGGATGATGGCAGAATTTCCCTACATTTCCTATCGCATTATAAGAGCATCTATTACATTTCTGAGAGCATTGCTGCTGGGAATGCAGGCTTCCCCAGGTCTCTGAGGATCTGACCCAGATCACATCTCAGGCATCACAACATGACAATGTCCTCCCAAGGATCCCATGACCAATTCTAACATGAAAGGATCAAACCTCCCACCATCTCAACTCAGAAATGATTCATACCCAGCAATCATGTAAATAATAGCTCCGTGGCCATTTAAGCCTACTTCTAAGTAAACGTAATAATTGCACATATTCCCGAATGCTTCAGACCTTCTATCCATTAGGATGTTTAGATAAGCAGAACCTTATACACACTTTGCAGCTGATAATGAAAACAAGCCAGTGGCCAGAGTGGTTCTTTGACAGAAATTACATTGAGTCCTCTCATTTCACTCCCAGACCTGCTTTTCACCTTACAGTCATTCATTCATTCACTCATTCACTCAACAAATGTAATTGGGATTCTACTGTGTGCCAGGTAGTTTTCTAGGCTCTAAGGATACAGCAATAAACCAGATGAGTTCCTTTGTTTCAGGGAGCTCATAGTCCAGTGAGAGGATATGAACAATAAACGATATTATTTCAACTCATGATCATGTCAACAATGCAAACAAAACAGGGAAGTGTGATGGAAAGTAAGTGAGCTGCAGGGAGAAACTGGTTTTGAAAGGATGGTTGGGAAAGGATTCTCCAAGGTGATATTTGAATTGAGACCTGAATAACAAGAGGTAGCCAAGCTTTAGAAAATTTAGGAGGACAGCATATCAGGCAGATAAAACATGAGTGCAAAGTCCCCGAGGCCGAGCTAAGTTTGCCAGTGTTGCAGGGAGAGAAAGCAGGCCGGTGTCCATGGGGAAAATGGGCAGCAAGGACTATAAGATACAAGGCTTCAGAAGCAGGCAAAGGACAGCCCATCCAGGCCCTTATAAGCCAAGGCGAGTGGTTCAGATTGTATAACTAGCATAAGGGGGAAACATTGAAGAGCTTTACCATATGATTTAAGTATTTAAAATATCACTCTGGTTACCAAGCGAAGAATAAACTATAGGTAACACATGGAATTTTGGAGACTCAGTTCGCTTTCTCCTGGAGGTCTGGTCTGCTGATTTGGCTCCTGGTTCCAACCCCAGAGTTCCTGCTGAGCCGTTCACATTCTCCAGTACCCACCTCCGCCCCGCTACCCCTGCCCCTCAGTACTCAACTGTTGCCTCTAGCCACCTCAGCTACCAGCCCACCCGCCCAGCTGGCTCGGCACAAGCAAGGATCAGACAGACCTTCTGGATCCCAAAGAGCATTGGGTTGGCTTATAAATGCCACTCGTAAGATCCAGAGGTGCCCATTGCCAGATCCATGGAAGCAGAGAAGAGTTGATACCGTTCATCAAATTTTCCCCAATGCTATACAGAGTGGGTGCTCCAAAGATACTGGTTGGGTCAATGGATGGATACAGATGTGCTGGAAGTTCATTGTTAGCCTGGGATGCAGGGAGCCTCCGCTGATGGAAGAATCTGGGGAAGAAGTCAGAAGGAAGCTGCAGCCCAGCAAATATCACCTTATGTTAAAAGCTCCACACCGGCTGGGGTAAAGCGGTCCAGAGGTCCCCCCTTGGATTAGGTGGGACCCGCCAGACTGCCAGCCTGGTTCATTAGTGGCCTGACATCACACATCTGCAATTGGGTAATTTTTATATTAACTACTACCTCTCGCCATAATGAGTGCTCATAACTATGTTTTATATAAAGTCGACCATGCATTTGCACAGAGCCCATAAAGGGGCAGTGATTATGAACTATGCCGGGAGTCTGTGGGGCACCCACCATCCCCTACCAAGTCCAGACCCTTCTTGTGCGATGCATTTAAGTGACAAAAGATGGGTAGATTGGGAGAGGTGGGAGCTGTGAGTAAAGAATTCCTGGCAGGCCAGGAAGGGTTTCTGGGATGTGTCCCTCTCCTAAAACACCCTGGTACCAACCTATTAGTATTCAAGATAGGCTCGGTGCTTGATGAAAACATTAGGTCTAGAAGAGGGCCACTTAAAAAAATTTTTTTCCCCTTAACTTTCCTATTACTCTCTTACGATTATATATAAGTGTATAAACATGCAGTACTTTATTCTGAATTTGTTGAATTTTGTTTTAGAAAGGAGCCCCTCTCCTTGTGTCTGCGCTTAGTTGATGGGACAATTACGGATCTCAGAGGACTGGCCTAAGGTCTGAATCCATAGACTTGGCTTCCGTTGTAACTTCCACACTTACCAGCTGTGTCACCACACACGTTACCACCCTGGGCCTCAGTTTCCTCTTTCACAAAGTGGGATCACCAGACCTGGCAGTTTGGGCAGGGGTGTTTTGAGGATGAGAGCATAGCACCATGTACTGAGATTTGTTAGTTTCAGGTCCATTCGCTCTGTCAATTCATTCAAACCTCTCGACAACCCTTGTGGTGGGTGCTAATGACACTTCCAGTTTTAAAAATGCAGAAACTGAGAAGATAGGAGGCTCCGAAGTTAGGACGTTCACTCCGAAGCTAGGAGGTCATGGAGCTGGTTGATGAAGCCAAACTCCAAGCCTGGGGGAGTCCGACTCCACAGCAGAACCCAGCACAGTGCCTGGAGCAAACACTGGAAAAATACTTAAAAAAATTTTTTTTAATGTTTATTTATTTTTGAGAGAGAGAGAGAGAGAGAGAGAGAGCAAGTGGGGGAGGGGCAAAGAGAGAGGGAGACATAGAATCTGAAGCAAGTTCCAGGCTCTGAGCTGTCAGCACAGATCCTGATGTGGGGCTCGAACTCAAGAACTGCGAGATCATGACCTGAGCCAAAGTCAGACACTTAACCGACTTGGCCACCCAGGTGCCCCTTTAAACACTGGAAAAACAAATGACAGTTCTTATGATTGTTTTGACCAGCTTCAGGCCAACTCCATGTACAAATCTTTATTACCATCATCAGAACTTGGATGGGATTCCAGGTCCTTCTTAAAGGGGATGGAGACACCCTGAGGGGCCTTGACAAGGTAGAGCTAGAGTTGCCTGGTGCCCCCAGAGGGTTGGTCCCTGGGCCACTGAGGGAACAGATAAGGGGACAGACTGAGGGCAAGACTGCCCCGGGAGTGAGGCAAAGACAAGGATGTCAGGAAAAGGACACAGGGTAGAAGACCAGAAACCTGGCCTCTGGCCTCTGACCGTTGCTTGCCTACCATGGCACCCTGAACAACATTAGCTGCCCTCAAATGGATGGTAGGGGCTGTCAGGGCTGGCTCTGGGCCCAGATGTAAGGAGTGAAACAAACGCAGGGTGGAGAAGTCCAGGATGGTCATACTGAATTATGACTTAGACTGAGCAGGGGTCATGGACTCCATCTTGCTGAGTTTTCTTCCTAGAGGTCAGCCATCTTGTTTGGATGGTCCAGCATCCTTGCCCTGAAGCAGCCAGAAGCTCAAATGTGGAGACCTTGGTAGATGGGGTCAGGGAGCTGGAACTCTGGCCAGCCCACCAAGGATCTGTAGCATAGCCCAGCACATTTATGGCTTCTTCTGGCCTCAGTTTTTCCCATCTGAGAAATGAGATTGTGGATAAAACAAACTGTAATGGCTCTAACATCTTGAAAATGTCACATCCTGAAACCTGACTTCATCCACAGCCTAATACTAATATCCCTGGGGCTGAGTGATTTCATTTAGGTCAAATGATTTCCCTGCACATAAACAGGAGAGAAACAAAGGACCCCTTTCTCCAAGTTGTTAGCTCTCACACAGAGGCTCACACACACTCACACACATGCACATACACCCTCATAAGGCTTATACAGCCCACCCACCCCCTCAACCCCAGTTGTGCACAAAGGCACACACACACAGACTTTCAGAGGCACAAACACCTGGACTCTCTAAGCTGCTCCTTCCCCCACCCCACTCTTGCTTGCTCCCTGCCCCCCCAACCCTTTTCAACACCCCTGCTGGGAAGCTGAGGCCCTGGTGACTCTGTGAGCTACCTAACCTGATAGACTGGTGCCACCCAATGGTCAGGATCAGAAATGCATCCTTCGTTACAAGAATCAAAAGGGATTGGAAAGGTCCGGGTCACTGGGTCCATCCCTCTCCTAACAAGACTGTATCCAGAGCTGCCATAGACAGACGAGGCTTCCATGGTCTTTAAAACCTTTCTAACAATGGTTTCCTCACATTATACCCCTATTTTTTCCCCCAAAGATCAGGAGATTGCCATTGACACCCTGGGTAACCTTGCACTAGAGCTTAAAAATTATTAAGCACAAACTATGTGTTCAGCACCATTCTAGAAGCTTTAATGCTCACAACAGCTGTCTTTTCAGGGCATATATTACTGTTTTCATTGCGAAGAGCTGCAACCAAGAAGGAAGGGCACTAAGATAATACTCTAGCTCTAATTCAGCAGCCACTTAGCCATCCTGGACCTCAGTTTTGTCATTTGTATATGATTGGTTCCATTCATTCATTCATTCATTCATTCCATGAGCATTGATTGAGATCAATTATGGACTAGGATGTGTGTTTGTGGATGATATTCAGCAAGTACCCATGTGTGGCCTTTGCCCTTAGGGAGGTCCCAGTCTTCTGGAATCAGTGACAACTTATATCCTCCTAAGTCCCTGACTTTATAACCTTAGTGGCTCTTTTTTGCCAAATTGGACAAAGACCCTAGGGAGAGGCCAAGGGGAGGAACATAAACAAGCTGTAGCCCAGAGTGACAAGGTACCCAGGCCATAGAGCAGGAGTGAGATCAGTGTCCTTGTCCAAGAGTCCCCTGATAGTCTGGGACTGGTGAATCTGAAAGTGCCTTAAACCTGCCAAGGGCCCAGACCCACTTGAGAAAGAGGGAGAAGGAACTGTGGTTATCTGGCTTCAGAGTATGTGCCCTTTGTGCCACACCAGAGGCTTCTGAGAGTACACCAGACAGGTTGGAGCCAGAAGAAGGGAAGCACGTCAGAAGCCGGAAGATGAACTGATGGAACAAAGCTTTAATAATAACTGTGCTTACGATAGCATCTGTCTCCACTATTCTCTCATAGATTCACACTGCCCCAGACTCACTCCTTTGCCGCCTAATCCACCTCCCCCAGTTTACCAGTTCTTAACCTTGACTCTTGCTCTTTGTAAGTAATAGAATAATAGAACCCTAGAATGTCAAGCACTGGAAGAAATCATCAAGTCTAACCTTTGTGAATGAGGAAAATAGCACCAGAGAGGGTTAGAACTTGCCCAAGATCACACAGTCAATGAACAGTATGGTTGGGCCTAGAGTTCAGGTGACTTAAGACTTTCTAGTGTGAAGTCTTTTTCCTCCTTTTCTCTCTTCATTTCCACTCACATGTATTTAGACACTGATGAGAGCCTTCTACAATTCTGAAACATCTCTTTATCTTTCCTCTCTTCTTAACTTCCCTCATTCAACCATACTGGATCATAAGCCTCTTGAAGATAGAAAATGTCTTTCCTTTGGGGCACCTGGGTGGCTCAATCAATTAAGTGTCCGACTCTTGATTTCAGCTCAGATCATGATCTCACGGTCCCTGAGTTCGAGCCCCGTGTCCATCGGGCTCTGCACTGACAGTGCGGAGCCTGCTTGGAATTCTCTGTCTCCCTCTCTCTCTGTCCCTCCCCTGCTCACTCGCTGTCTCTGTGTCAAAATAAAGAAAGAAACATTAAAAAAAAAATCTCTTTTCTATTTCCAAAACCTTAATACTTAGCACAATGATTAGCATGTAAATGCTTAAGATTGGATGAACGGATGGATGGGAGGAAAGAAGGAAGGAAGGAAGGAAGGAAAGAAGGAAGGAAGGAAGGAAGGAAGGAAGGAAGGAAGGAAGGAAGAGAGAAAGGGAGGATAAATAGAAGAATGGGTGAATTGTTTTACGTGGAATTTCCGCAGTCACCTCTTCCCTGGTCTCCCTGTCTCCAATTTCCCCACAATCTGGGCTACCCTTTACAGTGGTATTAGAACAGCCCTTTTATAAAATTTTTTTTAAAAAAAACAGAATATTTCTATTTATTGTGACAAAGCATTTGAAGACTTTCCTATCATCTAATGAATAAGTCAAGACCAGTTATCTTACAATACAGTATAAATGAATCTTTCATCTATCACACCATCCTCATAGGTGATTAACCACATAAACACATATACATCACACACCCTAAACTCTAAAAACACTTAACAAGTCGTCGTTCCATAAGGGAAGCATGCATAGCCTAATTTCCAGGACTTTGTACCATTCCCATGTTCTCAGATTCCTTTCCTGTCAGAGATAGAATCTGTTAAAATCCTAACCTACCTTCAAAACCCCATTCAGATGCCACCTCCACGAAGTCTTCCTTAATTCCCTTGATGAAATCGCTATACTCGGAGCATGTGTTCCTTCAGACTTTGGCAAGCATGGTTCACCTCATTCTGCCCCTCTTAAAATGACCTTTCAAGGGGCGCCTGGGTGGCTCCGTCGGTTGAGCGTCCGACTTCGGCTCAGGTCACGATCTCGCGGTCCGTGAGTTCGAGCCCCGCGTCGGGCTCTGGGCTGGCGGCTCAGAGCCTGGAGCCTGCTTCCGATTCTGTGTCTCCCTCTCTCTCTGCCCCTCCCCTGCTCATGCTCTGTCTCTCTCTCTGTCAAAAATAAATAAACATTAAAAAAAATAAATAAATAAAATGACCTTTCAAGACCTTTATAGTGGACATTGTAGTTGGTGGTTTTTATGTCCATTGCTCCCAACAGACGCTTGGCCACGGGTCTGAGGATCTGACACAAAGTAAGCGCTTATCTGGCATTTGTTGAATGGACCTTCTTCTCACTACACCATATGCTCCAATTGTCCCTGAGGGGGCAGTTATATTTTATTCTAAAACCACTTAAGATATTTCCTATGCCATTATAAGCAGGAGCTCTACAGGAGCAGAACACAGTGTCTCCGAAGAGCCACAGCTCTAGGGCAGGGACAGAGCAGGATTAGAGAGCTGAAAGTATTGCGGAAGCAAAAACCCATCTCTTAGGAAGGAGGCGTGTCCAGGGAAAAGAACTGAATTCCACTGGTGGAAGACCTGAGGAGTCAAATCTTGTCTCAACATGGAATTTTGTCCACAATAAGAGCTAAAAAAGCCATGGGTCAGCCTGCCTCAAGAGTTAGTGAGCCCTCTGGTCCTGCCAGTATCAACGTAGTGGCCCTGGATGACCACGGAGGACAAATATGAGGATATGGGATATTGTATAGGGGACTATAGCATAGGGAGTAAAGCCAGACGACGTGACTTGTAAGGTCACCTCCAGCACCGAGAATCCGGGATTCTATCACACCTTCCAAGAGTGGCCCGACCAAAATTACCAAAGGCTCGAATTGACTTCTATTGCTCTTTCCCACCCCTAATTGCAGAGCTCACCCCGACCCTCCGAGAACTGCCATAACAGAGTTTCCAGGAGCAGGAGATCCTCCTCTTGATGCCCCTGGAATATCCCCTCAGCTGACCCTGTGCCTTGGTGGATGGTTCTCATATCCACTGATAACTCAAGCGGCGCTGGTGGGATTGGGACCCAGGTGCCCACAGCAGTGACCCACTCACTAATGCCGCTTTCCTTGGTCTCTCTCCTTTCTTTGTCACCCACTCCCTCACTGCTTCCTGGAATCACTTTCTAAATAGTCTACTTGTACCCAAATCTTTGTCTCAGCGCCTATATTGAGGGATACAACTCATCCTGGCGAGGGGCTAAACCACAGACTTTGTGGTTACTCAGATTTGGATAGAAACCCAGTTCGGTGACCTTGAAAAAGATAATAAACCTCTCTGAACCTACTT
This sequence comes from Neofelis nebulosa, assembly GCF_028018385.1. Classification (NCBI taxonomy): domain Eukaryota; kingdom Metazoa; phylum Chordata; class Mammalia; order Carnivora; family Felidae; genus Neofelis; species Neofelis nebulosa. Next base: position 71,603,099 of record NC_080791.1, on the reverse strand, counting down.
CAACGTGTAAAAAAAGTTGGCTAAGACCTGCTTCCAAATTTCATAATGTTGCGTGTGACACAGCTCTCTGTATTTGCATTCACTGAGTGCTTACTATGTGCTAAGATAAATAAATGCCACATATATAATCTCTAATCACTAACCTTCCCACCAAGCTCAAAGTACAATAGAGATTGTAGTGGGATGATGGTGCCTTCCCCCCCCCCAAAAAAAAAAAAGATATGCCTCTGGAACCTGTGATCTTATGTTGAAAAAGGGTCTTTCAGATGTAATTAAGTTAATGATCTTGAGATGAGAACATCCTGGATTACCCAGGTGGACCCTAAATTCAACGAAGAGTGTCCTTGTAAGAGACAGACTAGGAGAAGACACAGAGGAGAAGCATGAAGGCAGAGGAAGAGACTGGAGTGATGCATCCACAAGCCAAGGGATGCTTGGAGTCACCATAAGCTGGAAGAGATAAGGAAGGATTCTCCCCTCGAGCCTTTAGAGGGAGCTCAACCCTGTTGACACCTTCATTTTGGGTTTTTGGCTTCTAGAACTGTGAGGGAATACCTTTCCTCTGTTTTAAGCCACCATGTTTGTCCTGAGAAACTAATAGAATGGTATTTATTGTCCTTGATTCACAGATAAGAAAACAGAGGCTTACCAAAAAAGTGGCCTACCCACAGTCACCCAGCCAAATATGGCAGAGCTGGGATTTGAACCCCAGCCTATCTGACCGCACGGTGGCCCCTCTTACCACCATATCAAGGGAAATAAGTTGTGCGATGTGCCTAGGACCATGATTACAGATGCTCAGAGACTGTTACTTTCCTCACTCTCAACTTTTCCTTCCTGTTGTCCATGCTACCCACTGCCCATTGCTAGGCAGTCAAGAGTTAATCAGATAACCCAGTTCCTGCGAATCCATGAGCTCTCCTGGAGAGGGTTCCACCTGGGATACAATTACACACACATCCAGAAGGTCCTTAAGAATCAACTTGTCTGGTAAGCATTTCAGCTCCACGGCAGCCAGTGGAAAAGATAGATTGGGGCCTGTGCCTTGAGTTAATGTCAGTCTGAACTGAAGATGTGCCAGCATCATCAGAATAAATTCTTTAATTAACCTGCTAATCCTGTCAGGGATTGGGTTTGCTCTCTTCTTCCAGAAGTATGTTAGGTGTCTCTTCTTTCACCACTTTGTCATTTGCTCTATTTTAGATTCAAAGTGCCCTTCAAGCTGTGCTTTAGAAGGCTCTCTGTCCTCCACATTAACCGCTGTTGACAAAGTGGCCCCTCAAGCAGCATCTTTTTTTTTTAATTTTTTTTGAATGTTTATTTATTTTGAGAGAGAGAGAGAGAGAGAGGCAGAGCACAAGCAGGGGAGGGGCAGACAGAGAGGAAGACAGAATCTGAAGCAGGCTCCAGGCTCTGAGCTGTCAGCACAGAGCCCGACGTGGGGCTCGAACTCACAGACTGTGAGATCATGACCCGAGCCGAAGTCGGACGCTCAACCGAGCCACCCAGGCGCCCCTCAAGCAGCATCTTATTGCTCTCCCGCCACACCTCTCTCCACAGGGTCTTCAAGAAGCAAGACGTCAGCAACTGTCAGGCAAGAAATACATTTTGAGCAACTATTTTGTGCTTGGCCCTGATCTACGTGTGGCAGAAGACCAGGGAGTGACACCCATCCTGCCTTCAGGCACTTGCCTTCAGAGAGGGAGAAAATAAAGCAGGTGACTGTGGTGTTTCCCAGTCTTTTCATTTGATAGCAGGCATAGAAAGTGGTAATAAGTTGAAGGGAAAACTAAGATAGATTCACAAAGCTGCTAGTGGTCAGAGGCGATCAGCCCACAAGTCACCCCACAAGATGTGGGGACCAGTATTCCCCACTTTCCCTGTACCTTGTGGGAAGGTATGCTGGTAGAAAATTATAGCTTTCATCTTTGCTCATTGTAGGATGACAACATCCCACCAGTTGAATGTGGATTCTGCAGTTAACCTTCAACGTTGTCAGTTCTTCCTCAATTCGTCAGAGATGTGATATTAACAAGGAACATTTCTTTAGCTACAACTTTTTCTGTGCTGCTCCCCCAAGGTTTTTCTCTTTATAATTTCAGATCCAGCTACCTCTAAACTTCTAGACTGGGCTCACGGGAAACAGAACAAATGGGCAAGGAACAAGTTATCAACAGGAAAATTCAGAAACAATTGATAAATGTTTAGTTCAACAGCTTCTGTTGGTTCTTGTTTTACTTGAAGACATGGCGGGGGGCGGGGGGTGTTTTTACAGTTTGTTTTCCGGTATTTGCATTTAGAAAGATGATCTTTCAAAAATCTGTAGAAAGGGCCCCAAATCCAGGCATTCTGCAACCTGAGCAGTTTTTGAAATTCACCGAAACAAAGTAAGAATAAATCTGTCCCCCATAAAAGTACAAATAAGATGCTCCAGAGATGATAAAATTCCTCTGTGCGACAAAGAAATGATGTTTCCTCTTAAAAGTTATCCTTAGTTGTACTCCATATCACCCTGTTGCTTTTATCTACATAGTAGAGTGTGTTGGGGGAGAGGAAGCCCGTGAGACAAACCAGAATCACGTGTGATGTATTGAGAAGAACATGCCAGGACCTCAGTGTTTTCCTGCCAGAGACGTACACTTGAATCTAATCATGAGAAAACATCAGGCAAACTCAAAGTAAGGGACAGTCTACAAAACAGAAGGCTTACACTCTTAAGAATATGTCAATATCTTCAGACTAGGAAATCTTTCCAGATAAAAGGACACTAAAGACTCATGAAAATTAAATGCAACCTGTAGTCCTGAATTGGATCCTGATCCAAGGGGGAAGAAAAGTGCTACAAAAGACATTGTCCATAATTGGCAAATTTTAATAATTTCTACAGATTAATATCAATATCAAATTTCTTGATTTTGATAATTGTACTGCAATTACATAAGGAAAAACCCTCGTTCTTAGAAAAAGCACACTGAAATACTTTAGACAGATGGATAGATAATGGATTATGGGAAAACGTGGCAATCGTTAACAATTAGCAACCCGGGTGTTTGGTATATGGGAGTTCTTTCAAAATTATTGAAACGTTCCTGTAATTTATAAGGACACCAGCTACGTTGGGTTTGAGCCCACCCTAATGACACCATTTTAACTCGATTACCTCTATAAAGACTATCTCCAAATAAGGTCACATTCTGAGGTATTATGAATTAGGATCTTAAAATAAGAAGCAGGGGGCACACAATTCAACCCATAACACCCACCTGTGAATTTGGAGTCCTGGACTCCATTATTTGTATGAGTCCTTATGACATTAACGTTTTACATTTCTAGAAGTCCAAGACTCCCAATGTCCAATCAATGCTTATTGGCTGGCCAGGACTCAACTCTAACGCGTTACAAAGATACAGAATTTCACATTCCCAAACCTACAATGAGAAAATAAATCAAACCTGGGAGAACACACATTAGCAGTCCATCTCTGTCACCTTCTGAGTTTTCAAAGTAGTATGAAGGTAATGTTGAACAAGACCTTGGGGCCTGATAGCTACCACAGTCTTCCTAGTATATTTCCTGTGGCTGATGGTTGAAAGATTGGTAAATCCTTCCAATCATTTTTTGCACAAAAAATTACCAAGTGCCTACTATGAGTCAGGCACTATATGAGTGCTGCAGCGAAGGTGAACAACATTCCATGCATGTTAGCATGGGTGCTGCATGCTAGCAAGGGTGAAAGACGATCATGCTTGTGGCCAACTAAATCCTTCTGTTGGGATGCAATGGAGAGGAAGAGAGAGGAGGATACTGAGAGATGATCACTTCAACACGAGGCTATTCCACTCACAGGGTGTGCCCTGTAGGGAGCTTGAAATAGGAAATTGCTGGGAACCTACTACTCCCTCAATGAGCTCAGTTTCCATGGCTTCTAATAATGGAGTTTCTCAACTTTCTTGAGCGGCATTGTGTATAACTTTCAAGGATAATTTTGACTGAAATTGTTGCCTTACACTTTGGAACTATACATGCACACTCCCTAAGGTACAATCACTGAATGTGCTCAGTTTACAGAGCTGTGATCAATCACCAAGTTTGGTGGTTAAGAGTGACAGAGAGAGAAAGTGGACAATTTACAAGAAAGACATAGCAAACTAATAAACTCTCCTTTCTGTTCCTCAATCCCACAGACTATTCTTGTTTGTTTGTTTGTTTGTTTGTTTGTTTGTTTGTAAGGAAGCAAAGACCCCATGCTTAGAGTAGAAGCTCCAGATTCGGTGCTGAAGGATGTGACATCCCCAACAACAAATTACAAGGTGCATGAAATGTAAGCCTAACTGTAAAGTCATAAAGTTTGGACTAAAATAAAGTCCAGACTTATATCTCAAAGGCATAAGGGTTGTGTCCAAATTCTTGAATCCACCGTAGGCCCTTGATTAAAATCTGTTGGTTAAAAAAATTACCTTTCATTATGATGCATTTCCTCATTTTTCTTCCATATTGAGAGTGACAATTTCCATTTGTGATGATCAGCCACAACATGGATGCAAATGTGCTAAGGAAAATTAGGTGTATGAGAGCGACTGTCTTATAAAAGACCATTTTACATCCTAACCCAGCAAGCGGAGAATTACTCCTGCTCTCTGTACTATATGCAAATGCTCAGATTATAGCTAATTATATTGTTGCAAAGCAGAGCCAAGAAACTGCTACAATACTTCTAGTCTCCTTGGGGAACACGCCATGAAAAGAACTTTTTTTTCCTCCTTTGTAAATTACACTATGATATAATTGGGTCTCACTGTTCATGTAACACCCCGCTCAGGGATAGCGCAAGAAAAACGAACAATGTCTTACTAAGTCCCTGTTAAGATCATTAAATGTAGATCATAACACACTAGCAGGCGCCCCAATCTTAATGTGTCACAGTAACAAAACCGGGAAAAGAAGAAGTGACAAGTTGCGTCATATTATTTTTCTCTTACAATGGAGTTTAAGGTAATAAAGTGTTAATGAATTCGGCCCGGCGTAGTTGGCATTGTGAGAGAACTTCTTTTTATTTTTTACTACATTGTAGGAAAAATTGTCATATTCTGTTAGGCAGCTGTTTAGAGAAAAGCTTTGACAGTGTATAATTGACTCTATTTTTACTGCATTTTCATACGGCATTGTTAGAATTATATACTGTACTGGGTTCTGCTTTTCAGTTTTACACACTGAGAAATTTTCCTCTTAGACAATTTTTCGCTGGGGATGAAAGAGAGCCCAGCTAGCCAGTTAGAAGTGGCACATCCCGATTTTCTCCCATTGGACACCTTTTTAGGGAGTTACTGAATTATTGTCGGAATGCTTTCCAAGAGAAGGGACCGCTAAGATCGACCCCTTCAGCCTACAGCTGGAGGAATATAGAAGTACGTTTCTAAAATCACACATACACACACACACACACACATACACACACACTGCACCAAAGTGGTAACCGTAGTTCCTGGACATTTTCTCTAGGAAATAAGAATCTGAGAAGTGTGGGTGATTTTTTCCTCTATGTACGTATGTATTTTTGTCAAGAGCCTCTTTCTCCTGGGGAAGGGCATTCACTAAGGCAGCCCTCATTCCTACCACGGTGTGTTTTCTCTACGCCAGGCTGATTAGGTGCTGCAGACACACTTGATGACTACTTCATTCCCATGTTAAAGTTTAAATGACTACTTCATTGTGTATTTTAAAGTTTAGTTTTATTTCTGATTCGATTCAAGTCAGCGTGCCATGGATTCTAAGATATGTCTCTCCCTTCCCCCTACCTCCGACTATAGCAATGTAGCATTTCCTCTCCAACTATAACAATGTACCATTTCCTCCCAGGTGAGAGGAACATTGATAGAAGAAATAGTGGACAGCGAGGACAGCAGGAGCAGGGGCGCACACATCAGGAAGGACAGTGACTACAGACTTCTTGTGCTGCTGTCCTAGCATGTCCTGGCTGGACATCAGGCCAAGTTAAGACTGTGACCTTTTGGAGACAGAAAGCCCCGCGTTTTAATCTTGGTCCCATCGTATACCAACTGTGTGACCTCAGGCCAGCTCATCTCTTAAAGCCCTTTCAAAGGGTACCGACCACTGAAACACTCACTGGGGTATTATAAAGATTAAATGAGATAATGCATTTATAAAGCACTTAGCAACACGCCCAACACATGGTGAGTATTCAATAAGTGATTGCTATGGCTGTTATGATCCATGACAGACAAGGACCCAGTGCATTAATTTTTTTTATATATAAAATGGGGACATTAATACTCTGGTCTTGACAAACTGTAAATTGATTCTCTGACTCTCCCAGCCCCACCCCCATTTGTGCACCTTCCCCCTTGTCTATTCATATTTTTCTGTGCACTTGTGTTTACTGCCAAATGAGTAGAGCAAAATGGGAACTCAATTGAATTGAAAATACATATGTCATATCGGACAAAGGGCTAGTATCCAAAATCTATAAAGAGCTCACCAAACTCCACACCCGAAAAACAAATAACCCAGTGAAGAAATGGGCAGAAAACATGAATGGACACTTCTCTAAAGAGGACATCCGGATGGCCAACAGGCACATGAAAAGATGCTCAACGTCGCTCCTCATCAGAGAAATACAAATCAAAACCACACTCAGATATCACCTCACGCCAGTCAGAGTGGCCAAAATGAACAAATCAGGAGACTATAGATGCTGGAGAGGATGTGGAGAAACGGGAACCCTCTTGCACTGTTGGTGGGAATGCAAATTGGTGCAGCCGCTCTGGAAAGCGGTGTGGAGGTTCCTCAGAAAATTAAAAATAGACCTACCCTATGACCCAGCAATAGCACTGCTAGGAATTTACCCAAGGGATACAGGAGTACTGATGCATAGGGGCACTTGTACCCCAATGTTTATAGCAGCACTCTCAACAATAGCCAAATTATGGAAAGAGCCTAAATGTCCATCAACAGATGAATGGATAAAGAAATTGTGGTTTATATACACAATGGAATACTACATGGCAATGAGAATGAAATATGGCCCTTTGTAGCAACGTGGATGGAACTGGAGAGTGTGATGCTAAGTGAAATAAGCCATACAGAGAAAGACAGATACCATATGTTTTCACTCTTATGTGGATCCTAAGAAACTTAATAGAAACCCATGGAGGAGGGGAAGGAAAAAAAAAAAAAAGAGGTTAGAGTGGGAGAGAGCCAAAGCATAAGAGACTCTTAAAAACTGAGAACAAACTGAGGGTTGATGGGGGGTGGGAGGAAGGAGAGGGTGGGTGATGGGTATTGAGGAGGGTACCTTTTGGGATGAGCACTGGGTGTTGTATGGAAACCCATTTGACAATAAATTTCATATATTGAAAAAAAAATAAAAAGAAAAAAAAAAGAAAATACATATGTCAGTGTCGCTACGTGAGAAAGGTGCCATCGTTGGACCATCACTTCCCATCACACACACACACACACACACACACACACAGCCCCCACAAGTGCCTGAATCGTTCTGTGGGTCTTCAATGAAAAAACACCACTATTTCTCAGTGTAGGGGTGATCATGTGTGGAAATAAAATGATTGCCTTTCTTTTTTTAAGTTTATTTATTTGTTTTGAGGGACAGAGAGAATGCAAGCCAGGGAGGGGTGGAGAGAGAGAGGGAGACAATGAGAGAATCCCAAGCAGGCTCCGCAGTGTCAGCAGTGTGGAGATACACATGGGGCTTGAACTCATGAATGTGAGAACATGACCTGAGCTGAAATCAAGAGTCGGATGCTTAACTGACTGAGCTACCCAGGCATCCCACATGATTGTCTTTCTAACAGCGATAATAATAGCTACAACTTACATAGCACTGTTACATGCTTTTTAGACGAATTAATGGATTTACCACTCATGGCAACCCTACAAGATAGGCAGTATCATGATACCTACTTTACCGATGAAGAAATTGAGGCACAGAGAGGTTAACCTGCTTGCCCATAAACACACAGAAAGTAAGGGACTGAGCTGGGATTCACACCCAAAAAAATTGGCTTCAGGGACCATACTTACACCGTTCTGTTATGATCTAACATCTACCACTTATCTAGCATTTCCTCTGCCAGGAACTCTATGGTTACTCAATATCATAGATGAGTTAGAAATAGAACCCAGATTCCAATGTAGGCCCATCTGACCCCCAAACTCAGGGAACATACAAGCTCCCAAGAGAATCGTGACTTTTCAGGAAACTCCAGGCAACCCGACTCAAGTGCCACCTCCCTCAGACACATTTCCATCCACACCTGCCTATACTTGCCTCACCTTTTTGGGGACCCACGCAACACATAGCACCTGCGTATTCAGCATTTGAGTTCCATAATTGTGCCGCATGAGTTACTTGAAGCTCCCTGAAGAAAAACGCATGTCACTTGAGAGCTAGTTTCCTATCTTTCCCTTGTTACAGTCCCAGAGCATCTGGCACAGAGCTAGGCATATAATGGACACCCTCTCATACTGGTGAAGACTTTACATGAAATCTAAAGAATGGAGACACCACAAAAAAAATTGGGGCAATTCTTGTGCCTAAAATTCTCACCCTCTGTCCATGCTCCAACCATCCTTTTAATAAGATGGAACCTCATCACTTCGTATCAACAGCAAACTCACAGAGCAGCAGACAATGTCCTCCTCAAAATAACTTCTAATGAGGAAGCAAGAGCAGAGTCAGAAGACATCTCTGATGCAAGTTTCATGGTAATTTTAATAGACCCATCAAACCAGTATGTTATTACCTGACTTTAACTTCTGGGTTTGATTATAGTCAGGTCCAATTCTCTTTCAACAGACATGGCTGCTGCTTTTACCTTGGTACCGGTGCTCATGGACCAGTGGTCTCCCTGCCTTCGTCCATGACCTCTCCCTTCCATCCCGTCTATGGCAAAAACAAAAAGCTGTGTGATCACCAAATTCATTTCCTTTTCCTCTGGGCAACATAGATGGATAACATTCCCAGGCTTTGTGGTTAGCTGGGACCATATGAGTGGGTTGTGACCAATGAAAACGTACACCAACATCACACGTGGCAATTCCTATGGCCCATAAAAATCCCCCACTTGGGATCTTTCACTATCCTCCCATGGGAGGTTCACGGTGCCCATATTCTGACGTTGACAAATGGGATCACAAAATGGAAGACCCCAGGTTCCTGAGTCACCATTTGGCTAAGAGCTGCCTACCCTCATTGAACTGTGAAGAAAGAAAAAATAGAATTTTTATTGCATTATGTCACTGATGTTTTTTGGAGTTGTGTGTTCGTAGTCTCTTACACTCATACTCTCTCCATGATGGCAGATGAGTCAACCTCTCAAGGAACTCCAGTAGTATCTCTTCCAGAAGTTAGTAGGAGTTTTCAATCCCACATAGGAGAGTTTTTTAGCCAGAGACCACATCTTGTTCAGCTCTGAATCCCCAGTGCTGATCACAGGGCCTGATCCAGAATAAACCTCTTTATCCAGTAAATATTTGAGAGTGCCTGCTGCATACCTGACGTTCTTACAGGCACAGGGGAGACCAGGTGAACCAGACAAATGTCCTAGTTTCCCAGAGCTTGTATTCGAGTAGGAGACACAGACCGTAGCATACAAACAAAAAAATATCTTAATAAAATTTCAGATACTTATAAGTATTTTGAAGGAAATGAAATGAGGCAAGGTATAGAGACTGGGTTGGAATGGAGGAGTTTGGTCCATAAGATGGTCTGAGAGAGGCTTCTCCAAAGACATGACATTTAAGACTTAAATTCATACATCTATACACTCATTTAACAAATGGTTCTTGAGCATTTAAAATGTGTTACTCTCTATGCTAGGAACTAAAAATTGGTGGATGTTTGCTGAGTGTACTGCTGAATAAATTTAGCATGAAATCCAGTTCTTTAACTTGGCATTCATGACCTGGCTTCAAGTCACCTTCAACAAAGAAAGAAGATGAAGGCAATGAGAGGGGAGAAAACACCAAGGACGAAAGGTCAGAGTCAGAGACAGAAAAGGGAAACAAAGAGAGAGGGGACACAGATGGAGTGGTTTGACCGTGTGTCATTCCATTCTCTATGATCTTCTGCCCCTACAGCCCCAGATGACAGGAACCAGAGCGAGATCTGCAGGAACAGACTTCATGAAACTCACCTCCCCATACTTCCCAGTCTGAGCTGACAAGAACTAGCCATTCTTCCTGATCCAGGTTCTCTCCCTGCTGGTCTCTCTGAGAAATTGGACTTCTATGACTATAGGCTACCTCTGGTCCAGTTTGGACCATTGTCTTCTACTAGCTTTCCAGTCACTAAGAAAGTCAAGGTTTTTAGTTTCTTTCTAGGACTTGGTGTCAAAGTTTAATTTGAGCTTAAAATTTTAGTCAGCCCCCTCCCCAACCCTACAATAACATAGTGTTGCTCCTGAAACTGCAGTTCCTTGAAAGAAGTTGCCCTGTTTTATTTATTTTTGTATCTCTGCCCACACCCAGTTGCCAAGCACTGTCTCCTGTGCATGCAGAAGCATGTGAGAGGTCAGCAGGGCAATATCTGCTGAGTGCATGGCAAGTATGTGCCACTCTAAATTCTGGAAGGGCAAGAACTCTGTCTGCCCCCCGTGAGCCCCCAAAACTCTTAGCACACTGAATAGATGAATGGATAAATGAATGGTTGGTTGGATGAAGCGTTGTTCTAAGGGTTTCACACATGTGGTTTCATTTAATCCTCATGAAAAACCCATGAGTTAGGTATGACAGCCCTTTGTAAACCAAATGAGAAAAACTGGTGCTCAGAGTGATCACTCCTTGCTACTAAATCAGATAACTAAAAAATTATGGACCCAAAGCCAAATTTAGGTCTGCTTGACTACAAAATCCATACTTTAAATGTTTGCCAAATGAATTGAGCTGCACCAAACTTTCCAGGACTAATGATACCTGGTCATCTTGACTGGATTCGAGGCCTCCGGCATCTTCACAAAGGTCCTCCTGGGTTATGAGGCATTTCAGGACAACTGGAGCATAGCAAGTCTTTCTCGAAGGATGTTTTCATGTTTGGGTTGCTGCCAAACTAATTATACCCCGGAAGGGAGGAAAGAGTCAAGAACTGGAAGCCATGCTTAAAGAGAGAGCTCAACAGGCTTGATTTGGAAGACAGGATAGGGAGAGGGCTTGGAACACAGAGTCGAAGCCAAAGGATCTGGAGAAGACACCACTCTGGGGGCCACAATACCTGACTTCACATCTCTGCAGAGAAGTCCCACAGAAGAAGGTTTGGACATGTTTTGTATTGAGCCAAGAGACTAACAAAGATCAAAAGATATGGGTCGAGGATCAGGAATAATAAAAAGCTCCTTATAGTTAGCAGTGAGGAGGGAGGGGGGAAAGAGGGAAGGAGGAAGAGGAGGGAGGGACAGGAAGGAAGGAGACAAAAGGAAGGAGAAAGGGATGAAGGAGGGGGAGAAAAGGGAGGAAGGAAGGAAGGAAGGAAGGAAGGAAGGAAGGAAGGAAGGAAGGAAGGGAGGAAAGGAGGGAGGGAGGAAGGAAGGAAGGGAGGAAGGGAGGAAGGGAGGAAGGGAGGAAGGGAGGAAAGGACGAAGGGAGGAAGGGAGGAAGGAAGGAAGGGAAAGAGGAGAGGAGAGCTATCCTGGGTGGGTCTCTATTCCCTGCACCCTATCAAGCCTGACTAGAACAACTTCCTGGAAGGCTAATAGGTGCTCAACATAAAGTAGCTATTATTAGAGTCATTACAATTAATATTTACCCAGAGAATTTGAGCATAGGGGTGGGTTGGACCAGCTGATCTTAAAAATTCCTTTGAGCCCCAGGCTCTCACTCAGAGAGCCCCCAAGTGTAATGCTTCCCTTCTTTGTAGCAATCTTGCCGTCTCGGCTCCACTGCCCTTCACTGCTGTCTCTTCAATCTTTCCACCTCACCAATTCAAAATACTTTCCTAACACATGACAATAACGTGAAAATAGCAAAAATCAAGTCCCAAGTTTCTGTCAAACCACCTAATCATAAAACTGCCAAAGTCAAATGCAGAAAGTCTGTTGATTAAAATTCCCTGTTATAACAATAAACACCTGACCCCGAGCTTCAGCAGATGGCTGGGAGTGACATCAGTCCTCCTGACTCTGGACCTAAGTGATCTTCCAGAAATGCCTCCTGAAACTGTGGCCTTTCCTGGGCCTCCATAGTGGCTGTCCCAGCACCACTGGAGACTGGCTGGGTAGGCCTGAGCTAATTGTTTTTCCTGTCAAGGGACCAAGATGAGATAAAGCCCAGCCAGATAGAAGCCCAAGGAGCAATCTGTGACACCAAAGTGTAAATCCTTTGGAGAGGAATAAAAGCATGAGAGTAGTTCGTGCCCAGAGTCCAAGTATAGCCAGAGATGTCCTAGCGGAACATTGCCATGCATACTCAATCCCTCCTCCCCACGCTGTTCCTTCTAAGCCACTGGTTGTGCAACAGGCACACCTTGTCTTAAAGTACAACATACTTATTCAGAAAACATTCATTTGACACCTACTATGTGTTAGCAGATCTGTGCACATGATTACCAGGCCCCGCAAAGATACCCAGACACACACCTTCCACAAACATGGCACATACATGCACAGACACAAACACACGTGCAAACTCATAGCAGTGTAACATGCACATGTATGAAGTCGTAAGAAAACATGCATATTGCGTTAGAGCCTTGGTGCAAGGCACAGAAACCCAACTCACACTGGCTTTCATTAAGAGGGGACTAGTGAACATTAAAAAAAAAATTAAAAAAAAAATGGGGCGCCTGGGTGGCTCAGTTGGTTAAGCATCCGACTTCGGCTCAGGTCATGATCTTGCGGTCCGTGAGTTCAAGCCCCGCGTCAGGTTCTGTGCTGACAGCTCAGAGCCTGGAGCCTGTTTCAGATTCTGTGTCTCCCTCTCTCTGACCCTCCCCCATTCATGCTCTGTCTCTCTCTGTCTCAAAAATAAATAAACATTAAAAAAAATTTTTAAAAAGAGGGGACTAGTGAAAGAATTCAAGAATTCAGCTGGGCCTCAAGAACAACTAAACTCAGAACCATGGACTTCACCAAGTTCATCACCTACTTTGGCCTCTCTTTCTCTGGACTATTTCTCTCTGTGCTGGCTTCTCACAAAAGCTCGTGTGTAGCTAACTGTGGGAAATAAGTTGTTTCTCCATGTATGGGAAACAGGGTACACATTCCTAACCTCAGGCCACAGATCACAGTAGGTAGAAATGACTACAAGTGTTTTCTGGTTCCAAGACCAAAAGTCCAAGGGATGTGACAAGTGATCCCAGTCCCCTTTGTTTGAGTTAGCCTAGGGTAGGTTATGCTGTGGTAACAAACACAACACAACACAACACAACAAAACGCCAAGGTCTCCATGGTATGCTCCCAGAAGGTTTATGTCTTACTTGTGTTATATATTTATCACGGGTTGGCTGTGGCTCTGCTCCATGGTATTTCCTTTCTGAGCCTCGGGGTGACAAAACAGCCTTTCTCTGCATGTCACATGGCCGAGGGAAAGGAGGGGGAGAGGTGGCAAGCCATGCAAAGTCTCTTAGAACTTCTGTCCAAGTGTGGTATGGGTTACCTGAGATCTCATGCCATTGGCCAAAAGAGGTCATTCAGCCATTCCTGACATCAGAAGGGGGAAAGGAGACACTGAACGCTTTGAACAGTAACCCAGTCTATCGCACGGTCTCCTGACCATCTGTGACCTTGTGAGTGGAATTGACTCATCCCTTGACAGATTAAATTGAGCCGGGAGGCAGGACCTGGTTGTGCTTCTGCGGTGACTCCAGCAGTAATACTGTGAATAAGGAGTGATGCTGTGAATAAATTGTCCCAACTGGGGATCGCTGGGCAGATAACATCGTTGTGCTATAGAGATATCTTGGATGAGCTAATGTGTAGACATGGGCTCAGGCCAACAAAGCCACATGGCACACCCAGGCACACACACAACTCCCATACACGGATATGGGCACACATCTGCAGACTTACGAACACACACGGTGCACCATGCACATGTTGAGGTCCAGTCTGCCCTCATTTACATGTTAACCCAAACCCACATGCCACCCTCAGGCCCACATGCACACTCCAGCTCAGCAGGGAGTGGCTGCTTCTGCCGCTGGAGAGATCAAAGGCAGCTGCTCCGTCTGCATATTTAAGGAGCCCCTGCTGCTTCCCTGTAGCTCTCAGCTGAGCCCCCTGCCTAGGCAAAGCCCCACTCTGGGAAATACCCCCCGCCAACTCCGCCCCAGGAGAAAGGCTTGGAATCTAATCACTTCCTTCCCCAAGCCTTTTAGGAAGGACCCAGAAAGAAATCCTGCGGTAGCATGGAAGAACAGCCCGGCGCCCATCTCCAGAGGTCAGTGCTAAAGCCAGGACTATCAGACAGAACAGACAGCCCTCTGGGGACAGCCAGGCTCAGTCCCAGGGAAGGAAGGACTGACATTGCCCCTTCACGGAGAACTTGAATTTCCTTTTGAGGAACACTCACGCTGCCCAGACTCGATGTCAGATTCGGGTCTTTGTGAAAAAGTCCCAGACAGGGAGCTGAACCCCAGGGCATAGTACTGGCTTTGCCACAGGTGCATTTGGACCAGTCACTTTCCCCTTTGGCCCTCGGCTTTCTGGAAAAGCAGAAATTTAGAGCTACTGGAAACCATCCAATCCAGGAATGACAAACACCTGGCACACCTACCATTGCCCAACCCCTTCCACGCCATGGGAGACATCTCTAGCCCACCACAGTACCACGTGAGCCCAGCCCACATGCAGCCTTGGAATACGTTTGTGCAAAACACTCTTTGTCGAGATACTAATTCATCAAGGTAGACTCGTGAAAGGAGACCTATCACCAGCCCTGACCTAACCCTAGGACTTCAGCGAGTAGAGGAAGAAAACACAGGAAAAAACTCTTCTCCTAATCTCCCAGAAGCAAATTAGGAGGCGAAAACAGGTGAAGCCGCAGCCCCTGCCGCCCCTTCCTCACCCACCCAGGTTTCATCCAAAGAAGGCAAGTGGTTTTCATCTCGTTTGCAACCTCTGATCAATTGGCAAGAGTTGAACAAAACACCACGTGGAGAAGACTCCCCACGACTGTGCCCGGACTCAGTAGGAAAGGGTATCGTGATCAGTTACCAACATCTGCCGTCAGGACAGGTGTGCAGAGACAGCACCAAGCCTCATTCTAAGCTAAGCCACGTTTATAGTGAGGGTGAATGACGCACAGTGCTACACACGCGAGATGATGATCCTGACCTGCCCATAAGAGGAAATACGCTTCTGCCCAAGAGCGGAGATGTTTTGGTTGAGCCTCGGGAGACATGTAGGAGCCTGTTTAAAATGCCACTGCTGTGTGATAAGTGATGGGGAAAAAAAGAGGCGCAGTAGGTAGGGAGATGGGTGAAATAGGTGTTGAAACAAACAAACGAACAAAAAAGCCACTGCCAGGGAGGAGAGAAGTCCTGGGTTCAGGAGGCAACCAGCACTCCCTACTTAGGACCCTGCAAAAGTACGTCGCTGTTGCTGATTCCTTTTGCCCACAAGAGAAAAAACAGACCTAGTATCCCTTCTGTATGGCTCTATCGAAAATAGCACCAAAACAAACACACTTCCATAATGATAATTTATTGAACACCTACTATATGTCAGGCACTATGCTTGGCTTTTTACACAAAGTGGATCTAATTCTCTCAACATTGCTGCAAGCTAGATTGTGTATTCCCACTTTGCAGATAAAGAAACGAACACTTGGAGAAGCTATGTGACTTGCCCAGTATCATTCAGGCAGCAAAACGGTTGGATCTGAGCCCATATCTGGCTGACACCAAAGCCTCCCCTCTTTGTACTAGATAAGTTTTGAGTCAAAATAAAAGCAAACATGAGCTCTGTAAGAATTGCACCTAGCTTTGGGATGGGGGCAGAACCAATGGGATATTGGTACCCAAATCTGATGGCATTTCTCTCATCCCTCACTTCTTAAATTGTGCATCTTCTTGTCTATCAAATTCAAAGCCAGCGCATGGGTGCTGCTCAGATTTCCAGGTTTTGGCAAACAGATGCTGTGAAAATTTTATTTACACTTCTGAATGCTGTTTATTAAGACTTTTATTCTCTTTTATTTTTTTCACCACAAAAGCCTTAAGCCACCAATGAAGAAAATGTAAAAAATACAAATAAACATACAGAAAAAATAAGAAATACTCCTAATTTCATAATCTATCCCCCAGAAATAGACATTGTTAATACTTTAGGATATAGAAATTCCTTTATTTGTACTCCAAGACCCACAGTAGATGCACTGAAACCACAGACAGTACCAAACCCTATATATACTTATATACGATACATACATACATACTTACTATGTATACATACCTACTTACGATAATGTTTTTTAATGTTTATTTATTTTTGAGAGAGAGAAAGAGACAGAGAATGGGGGGTGGAGGGGCAGAGAGAGAGGGAGGCAGAGAATCCGAAGCAGGCTCCAGGCTCTGAGTTGTCAGCACAGAACCCGATGCAGGGCTCGAACTCACGAACTGTGAGATCATGATCTGAGCTGAAGTTGGACGCTTAACCGACTGAGCCACCCAGGCGCCCCAGATAATGTTTAATTTATAAATCAGGCACAGTCAGAGATTCACAAAAGTAAGTAAATAATAAAATAGAACAATCACAATAATATACTGTAATAAGTTATGTGAACATGGTCCCTTTCTCAACATATCTTATTGTATTGTACCCACCCTTCTTATGAAGCTATGAGAGGATAAAATGCCTACGTGATTGAGGTGAATGACGTAGGCATTATGACATAGCATTAGGTGACTATTGACATTCCGACTATGGGTGAGAAGGAGGATCATCTGCTTCTGGACCAAGATGGACCACAGGTAACTGACACCCATGGGAAGGGAAACTGTGGATAAGGAGAGTGACTGTATAACCTTGCAGAAGTTTTCCGTATAACTTTCTTTACATGGTGAATCCACACTGCAATACAATCTATTTTATTATCTGCCTTTTCCTCCACGATATCTCATGTTATTCATCTACTACATCATTTGAACTTACCGGTTAATAGTGCAGTGTGTGGATGTATTGTATTTCATTTAACCAATAACTGTTATTGTATATTTAGGTTCTTTCCAATTAAATGTTATCATCATAAAAATATGACAGCTAAATCTTTGCATATCTTTATGGTTGCTAGTTTCCTTAGAATAAATTCCCAGAATCTGAGGGTCAAATATATGAATGTTTTGTTACCTAATCCAAATTGCCCCCCAGAAAAATGTATATCAATTTGCCAATTCTACCAGCTTCTCCAGACCTTTACCAATACTGGACATTTCTGTTTTAAATCTTTGACTGCTTCCTAACACTTGTGAACAGGAAAACAGAGCGATGCACTTTGGAGGGGCCCCATGGGGCACCCAAGGGTCACAGGCCGTGACTGTGAAAACGGATATGTTGATTTATTTAAGTGGACATGTGTTAGCATCACTTGAAAAGAAGGTATCAATATACCATATCATGTGATGATACTCCACCACACAATAGCACTACATAGACCCGGATATTACATACTGTGGAGTGTTGTCTCCCCAGCTGGAGAGCAGGGGACAAGACCTAAACCATATTTGTCTCTGCAACCTTCCAGGGCCTAGTGCAGAGACCTGCACTCAGGTGATATCTCTGAATCTATTGTCTTCATTTCTGTCAATGACAAGGTCATTGGAGGGTAAAGCATCCAGCCTGAGGTTCCCCGAGAAAAACTAGAAAGAGAGATGGCTTGGCTTAGGAGAGCAGGCATAGGGTTTGGATTTAGGAGTTCTAAGTTCATGTCTTGGGTCCTCTGGTTGTTTGTGGCAAATTCCTTAACGTCTCTAAATCTACTTGCCTATTCTGGAAAAAAAAAAGACATCAATACTGATTCCACACGGCCCAGGTTAATTAATTAACGAGATAATACAAGTAAGGAGGCCTTGCAAATGGCAACACTGTACTGACGTTCCTTGGACCATCATCATATCAAACACTTGGAGTTGTCGTATGGATGTCCCTCGCCAGGGCAAAAATGCAAATTCAGAATTAATTGCTACAAACTTTTCTCTTCCTTCTAAAGATCCCAATAAATGTTCACGGTTAGGATGTTCGTGCAGACACATCTGAGTTGGAATCCAGGCTTTACTACTCATTGGGTTTATGATCTTGGGAAAGCAAACTAAATATTCTGAATCTCAAGTCTCCTGGACTATAAAATGTGGATAATAACAAAGCCAACTTCACAATGGAAATAATATACCCAGTGTGAGGACCAAAGGAGATAATATATACATAAGTGCCTGGCCCAGGCTGGAGGTACAGCAGGAACTCAAGAAATACCTCCTTTTCTCCAACAACTGTGGGTAGGACTCCCCTATAAGTCAACTTCAGCCTTCTATCTGTCATTTTTTGTTGTGTAACGTATCACCACAAACATATCGTCTTTAAAAAGCAGCCATTCATTTAGCTCAAAATTCCATGGGTCACCACTTAGGCTGGGATCTGCTGGATGGTTCTTCCAGGGACCCATGGGGCTCATCCACACGGCAGCGGTCAGCGAGCAGTGAGTGGCCTCACTCACATGTCTGGCAATTGGCTGTATATCAGTAGGGTCAAAGAATGTAACTGGGCCACCGGTCTCAACTTCTCACAGGCTGTTTGGGGCTCACACGCATGAGAGTAAGTGCATATTTCCAAAAGCAGTAAGAGGGCAAGTCACCGTGCACAAGTTTGTTAATGCCTGTGTGGCCAAAGCCAGACACATGGCCAATCCCAGATTCAAATGGTAGAGAAACAGACTTCACCTTTGCATGGAAGAACCTCCAACGTCACATTGCATGGGTGCGTACATCCTGGGATGGGAAGAATCGTGGCCATTTTTACAGCTACCTCAGAAGTGAGTGCTTCTTCCGTGGCTGTCTGTGCCCTATGGCATTGCTCGCACAAAAAGTAAATCTCCTCCATGAATGTCAAAAAGTCTTCCATAACTTTGCCGGCATTCCCACAAATCAGTGCCACGATGGTGCCACGATCTCCAGCCTAGAAGCTTGCAAGCAGGAGACAGAGACAAAAGAACAAATGCTTAAATTATCTGATGAATGTCAGATACATTAAACTAATTTATGTAATAATGTAAGCACAGTGATGGGAAGGTAATATGAGAGACATAAATTATACATTATTATTGTCAGTTCTAGCACTTATCTTAGTAGTGTGTCAAAATACATCCTGATACGTTAACATTTATAGAAATGAACAACAAGTGCTTGTGCTCAGGGATCTGGCAGTGAGAAGCTGGATGTCATTTGCATGTATGCACCCAGCCATCGTTGTCTTTCCAGGGAATGATAAGGTTAAAAAAAAGAGGGTGCCCAATGTTCTTGGCTCCCTTAGAGGGCCTTGGGCTCAAATCCCCCCGCCCCGGGCATGCATTTCAGGGTATGGTCAGCATGGAAAGCCATGGCCGAGCATGGTCTTGGGATCAGACTGACAAGCTTCTGGCTCTTTGATCCAAGTTGTCTCATCTCTCCAAACCGAAGTTTTCACATCTGTGAAATGGGAATGATAATTCTATCTTCAAAAGATTGCCGTAAGGACAAAATGGTAATATTTTGTTTTTCTTCTCACTGAGGTACCTCTTGGGTAGTGGCAATGAGATGTATCTGAAGCAATCTTAAACATTGGGATTCCGAAGGAAAACCGTCCTACTTGTCTGGAGCACAGTTAACAACTGCCCGACCATAGTTTTGTTATTTTCATTCCATCTGTAAGATACTGTCTGATGTCCCCCTTTCCCTGTTGTGTAATGGCCAAACTATAATTATCCTGCCCAGAGTATAACACCAGAGTGTAACACTAATAGTAACCTCCTAGAGCTGGTGAGTTCTGCAGAGAACTGTGGATTAATCTTGGACACATCCGGGGACTGGCCTCTAAGGCTGGTAAGATTCAGGGTCTGAATGACTCAGAAGTGTCCAGACATTAAAGGAGCGCATAAGCAGGACAACTCCTACAGGGAAATATGGCCCTGGGGAGGGGAAACCAGCATACAGGGTCAGGCAGGTGGGCAACCATCCTCTGGGGTGATGACCCGAGGATGATGGCCCATCCCAAGGGAGTCAAGGGTAGACCTCCATCTGAGCCAAAGCCAAGCTCTGAGCACAACAACCCCAGGGGAGGGGAACTGAGTGAAAGAGCAGACAGAAGCTTTGTAGAGAGCTCCAGAGGGAGCACCATGTACAGCCCACAGAAGCTTATCATGTCTACCCAGTAGAGGTGAACCAAAGCCGTTTCAGTCCTGCCTGCCCAGTGTGCCTCTGGTCTTGATGCATAGGCAGGCTGAATCTACAGCAGGGACTCAAGGGCACTAAGCCCAGAAGTGGGAAGCTGGAGAAGAAGAATCTAGAGGTGGGGGAGCCACGATGGCCCCGGACCCCTGAAATCCATCTCCTTTCCTTTCTCCTTCCTTAAGAGCCCCACTGCCTGGCCCTACTATCCTTTCCACGGTTCAAACTCAGGGAAGTCCAGGTTCCCTTCTATACCTCTACTTCTCCATTCTGAGCAGATGCCAAAAGTCCTGGCCACTTAGTTCATTCTCCTTCTGGACCAGCTGCCTCCCCAGGCTGGGACTAGGCCAGGGCAGGCAAGAAGCCCGAAGCGCAACATATAAGAAGGTGCTCTCCTTGGGTTTGTGTAGCTGCAGGCTGAGCACCTAAGGGAGTGCCTTCTTCAGTAATGCATACTGGCTTCTTGCCTCACCCTGGTCCTGGCCCTAGCATCCACCCCCAGGCCTGTGTGTATAATCCTGGGGTGGCTACAGTGAACATACCTGGAGGGCAATCTTCAGGGACACAGCTTGCTCTGCCCCAACAGGCCACGCTGGGAAGAGGAGAGCTGCCCAGATCCCTGGTGGATAAGAACACCTTCTCTTGGCCTCTTATAGACCCTGGGGAAATAAGCAGAGATATTTATGCATATCCAGTCCTCCTCCTCCCCTGTCTGGGAGGCTCCCATGGCAACTCCATCACCCATGGAATAACAACCGACATCCTCAACTTGGCGTTCAAGGTCATTGCCTGTTCTACCTTTTAGTACACTCTGCTGTGACCACTTACGGTATAGCTGGACTGAATGGTGAGCATCTCCAGGGCAAACGTTACCTCCCCTCCCAGTGCCTGACACTAGATATCTGATGAATTACTGGGTACCTGTTCTGTGCAGATGCTGTGTCGGTACAGAAATCACCACAGACCAAGACCCTGCTTTCTTGGAGCTTATGCTCTAGTTGGGAGATACAAACAAAATACGAATTAAATACATAATACACCACATGATACATATGCTAAGAAGAAAATAGAGCCTGGCAAAGAGACAGTGAGACAGGGTGAGGGATGCTGTTTTAAATATAATGCTCTTATTGGTAGAGAGGAGACCCCCTTTTGTTGAATGTATTCTGGTTGGTGCAGCCAGACCAACACATGACATTCAGCTACAGCAGGTAGCAGGTAGCAGGTGTCGGCAGCAACAACCCCAGGCCAAGGATGGCCCCCATCTCCTGTTTTTATACGTGAAGTTTTACTGGAACATAGCAATTCCCATTTGTTTACCTATTGTCTATGACTGTTTTCAGACTACAATGGCAGAGTTGCACAGTGGTGACAGAAACCGTATGTCTTTTGCAGAAAAAGTTTGCTGACCTCTGAATTAGAGACTCATGCAATATAATGCATCATCAGTTGCAGATTGCCATGTGAACAGACCCTAAATTCTATAGTAATGACTCTGTGTCATTCCCTTCCTCTGCAATAGGGATAGTGCTTTCTTCGATTCAATTTTCCTAGGCACTGTGTTGGTACATGGACGCAGATCCCTCAGTTCCTGAGGGGGTGAGAAGGTGGAGGTGCCCAGAAAGCAGGCTTCAGCTGGTAGGGATGCCAATTCTCTTTTCATCTGATGTACAACCCCCCCGACACCCAACCAGCAATATCATTTTCCCCATCTCCCTGCAAAGCCAAGCAACTTTGCCCACCCATTTGCCATTCGACAAAGTCTTTTAAACAGATGACTTTTAATAAGTTAATCCATTCATTGTCTGGAGCTCTGAAAACTGACATAAAAGCACAATGACGCCTAATTAAACTTGTTCTGTGAAAACTAATTTGTCAAACCCAGAAGCACAGTTCATAGATAAATGCTAATATTTGAAAGTCAAATTAAAGTTGAAAAGGTTTGTAATAACAGTTAATTAACTCTTGTTTTGTTTTCCTTCACTGCAAACTGGAACCAACTGCATTGCGGGCGCCTCTTTAACATTTTGGACCACAAAGATAAAATTCAAAGCTTTGAGATACGCCTTTGATGTTGGTATTCTCTGCAGATTCGATATTATTTTAAGTCTCTTTGTTTAAAAATTCATTTTTATTATCCCTGCATGAAATGCATGGCAATTCCCCAAATAACGAGCCATCAGTGCAATTAACATCGTCGATCGACACCAGCGTCCTGATAATTAATACAGACGCGCTGCCTCCCCAGCGAGAACTGTGAGGGCTTGATTTTTCAGAGCAACTGTTCATTTACAGACTCAGCTTCAACCTAATGAAAATGGATTGTGAAACTTTAATGAACAAGACTTTGCTGTCATAATAATAAAGACTTTGAAACAACGCGGAGGCCTCCATAGCAAGCGTCTGGCGCCGTGCTTGTTGCTACGGTACGTCAAACCAATTAAGCCGTATGATGAATATTTACACCGAGGTTTTTTTCAACTCTATGACATAAGATAAACTCGTAAAAGTGAGCATTAATTCTGCATCAACAGTTTCTGACATTACATCGCAGCAAAGATGCATCCGCCCAGCCAAAAGGCTGTGTCTGCCCACCTCTGTTTTGTCTTAATAAATGTCAACAAAGGATTAGAATGCTCCGAAAATCCAATTTGCATCCACAGGTTGTGAACACAAGTGCAAAGAAAATATCTTCCTTGAGGTGCGTGTGTGTGTGTGTGTGTGTGTGTGTGGCTGGTGGGTATGTGTATAATAGTACCCAGGTGGGCTCAATCCATATGTTTGCATCTCTGTGCCTGGGGGAGTGTGTGTCTGCCTTATGCACATGGATGTGGGGGGGGGGGCGGGGAGTGGAGGAAGGTGTAACAGTGCATAAACTTATTTGTGCATATGTCATATTTGTGTACACACATCTTTGAGACTGTACATATTAGGATGATTTTATGGGTTTGTTTGGGTTTCTATGACTATTCCTTGTATCCATTCAATGATTTTTATTAAGCATCTGTTATACTAGACAATGTGAAGTTACAGTGGTTATAAAATCTTTCAAAGGCATCTTTACTCAGAGAACTATGGTCTGGTGGGGGACCCTACACATCAGTTAGTATCCAATCACAATAAAGCACGTTAAGTGCTAAGATGGGAAAAGGGAAGAGTATGTTGGGTGCAAATAGCAAACGCACAGAAGACAAATCAAGAGAAATTAGGAATGACTTTCTGGAAGAAGGGGAACTTAAACCGGACTCGAAGATAAGAAGTTAGCCAGGCAAAGAAAGGGAGCCAGATGAAGAAGACACATCTGGGGGACTTTGTGTATAAATATGTACTGTGCTTATGGCAGCTGGATTTTGTCTAGGGTCTGTGTGCGTGCACCTGTGTGTGTGCTCGAAAAAACACACGGATGCATGTACCTCTGTATGTCCAGGCCTCAGTGTCTGAGAATCCTAGCACTCCGTGGGGCAGGAAATATCTCAAAACCAGACACCGTTCCTCTGGATTAGAATGATACAACACGAGAGCAAAGGGCCATGACTTTGGAAGGCTCAGGATTCAATGACTCTGGATTCAAAGATCTGTTACCCCCATTTCTACTCTAACCCGAATTTGTAAGTCAAGCTGTCACGTACCCAGGACTGCCTGAGCTTTGTATTTACAGATGCACGGGACTTCCCAGAGGCTATTGGAAGATGGATTTACCCCCTGATTTCACAAGCACAGTAGCATAGCAATTTTTAGGTCGGGGATTTCCAAACAACCTTATCCTAGAAGGAAGAGTATCAGCCATAGGTGAGTCAACTATATTACAGTAACTTCTGAATCTAGCTGTATTTCAGCCATACACAATTGTGCACATGGGTATGGATACAAAAGCACAACTTCTGACACTACTGAGGTTAAAATAAAAATTCAAGAAGCTAACACTTTGCCACAGCTGCCCCTGTGCTTCTGAGACAAGCTGTATCCAGGCAGTGCAAGACTCCGCAGTTTGTTTTCCACTTGGACAACAGGTCATAACTTACACTATGTGCATCCAGAGCACATCCAGTTTCAAGGGGAAAAGCAATCTACATGGGAGCTGGCCCAAAGAGCTGTCACAAACCCATGTACTTTATCCATGGGGAACCCCCTGTCTGGCATTTGGAAACTCATTTTACTCACAAAATTCCTGGACGTTCTGTTCCCAAACTTCTACTACTACTGCCTAGGCAGTCAACTAAAACTGTAAAGAAAGCTACTATTCACAGACGCCTCACCAATCATGATGACGTCGAAGTTTGTTCTGGCTCCATTCATCATGGGGGCAAACAGTCCCACCCATTTTCCCAGGGGCATGTCTGAGCACCGGTTGGTGTTCCTAATGAACGACTTCAAGTCCCCAAGACAAGGTTAAATTGTACTGTTTCCTCGGGTGAAGAAAGATACAAAGATCTGTAGTTAGGGGCGTCTGGGTGGCTCAGTCGGTTGGGCGTCCGACTTCGGCTCAAGTCACGATCTCACGGTCCGTGAGTTCGAGCCCCGCGTCAGGCTCTGTGCTGACAGCTCAGAGCCTGGAGCCTGTTTCAGATTCTATGTCTCCCTCTTCCTATGACCCTCCCCTGTTCATGCTCTCTCTCTCTGTCTGTCTCAAAAATAAATAAATGTTAAAAAAAAATCAAAGATCTGTAGTTAAATAATTTTTTAAGGCTTTGAATAGTTAAAGGGTTAGCCCTTGGCCGTCCAGAAAGTTTAACTCTCCAGGTTCAGATTCACAAGCATATACTGAGTGCCAAGTAGGCATTAGGCTAGATATTTCCACTAGTTGATCTCATAGAGATCAAAATCCTAAGAAGCAGAATTTATTGCCCCTATTTTAGAGATGAGAACATTGAGGCAGGGAGGAGTTGGGTTGTAAAGGGCAGGGACACTTCTTTTGGTTCTCTTTCTACTTCTAAATACTTCATCCAGAGACATGAGGACTTACAACAGATGCTTACAATGTCCCCATACGTGAATCAACAGGCAATGTCATCACTATTTGGAGGGCTCTCTTCCCTTTGCGTTTATCCAAATCCTCTGTCAGCATCATGGTCCCAGTTTGACCTCCCTTTGAGGAACAACAGAAATAGGTACTTCTTGAAGAAAGATATTAGTTTACTTGGAGTGACACATCGGAGGACACAGAACCCCTTGACACACCTAAAGGGCTCGAGGAAAGGAAAGTGACATTTGTGCTTTCCCCTGTGTTCTCTCATTTAGTCTGAACCACCTCCTTGTAAATATGTGCGTGTATAATGCACATATTACAGAATTCATCTATGCTGTGCCAGTCACCGCACAAGCATTATCTCTACTATTCATGATGCAGCAAGTGGGTAACAGGACCCCAAGAAATCTGAGGGGCTGAGAGGTTTAGAAAGCTGCCCAAAGTTATAAAACATGAGTGGTAGGGTTGGGATTTGAACGGAGGCGGTCTGACTCAAAGCCCAGTATTCTTTCCCTTACGTTATGCCCCTCTGAGAATAAGCCCCGTGGTCCAAAGGGGCCAAGCCTGTCACTTCTGTGAAGGTCCCTCCAGTTTAGGGTTCATGATACAGAAAAAAAGATTGATTTTGTCTTATCAGGGCTATGGGGGCAGTTCAGCTCCCTGAGACTGGACTTTCCTGAATCTTATAAGGTGTGGGGAGAAAACCTGTTCCTGTGCTTCCTGAAGGCAAGAGGGCCTCATCACTTAGCCTGGAGACTTAGGCCAGAGACTTCCAAGGATCTCTGTACCTTAAGCCTCGCCTTGTCCAACCTCTTTGCAATATCCCAGGGGCCTTTATTGAAAAACTATCAGTGTCTTCAGATATCTCTCAATGAAGTCCATTCTATCTTTATACAGAGTTATTCTACAGAATGAAACTAGAGTTAAAATCTGTCTCTAGAGTTTCCACCCACTTGTCCAACACCAAGCCCTTCCTCCGTGGGACCTCTTCTCCATTCAGAGAGTAGAAGCAGTAAGGACACATGCTCCTTTTCAGGATGCATACCCTGGGTCTGTCGGTGGCTTCCGTTCTCCTCAATGAGCTTCCGTGGGTCTCCGACTTGCAGACTGCAAGACAGACTGGCACCGAGCCCTTGGATGATCGAGCAGCCCTCTCTGCAGTCAGGCTGAAGGAAGGGTGTGTGCTCTGGTCAAGCTCCAGCCTCTATAGCCTCTGACTCTCAGACCTTCTGAGAAAGCCCCATCCCATCAGACATCCCAAAGGCCTCCTCTCCACCCTCAACATCAGAGTCCCGGACCCTTGTGAGTCAGCACCCCTAGGAACCTAAATATCTGTTAAGTGCTTAGCAAAGTGCCTGGGGAGGAGTGCCCACTGAGTATATTGTTCTATTATTACTGTTATCAGTGTTGGTACCTGGCAACAGTATCTCAGGGTATTTAGCAGGAGCAGGAACTAAGGCTCACAAAACATAAATGGTGCTGATAAAGGAAATCTGGGTTCTCATCACAGTTCCACCATTCAAGATGAGAAGGAAGAGGGGAGGAGGAAGAGAAAGATTTTTATCCTAAGGACCACAAGAACAAGCACCAATTCTACCATGCTTCGAACCACCAGGCGCATTGAATTGAACGCGTGCAACTACCCTGTGAGGTGGGTGCTATTATTTACTTCCATTTTATAGATGAGGAAACCAAAGCTTTGAGAGTTAGACACCTTGACAAGGTCACGTAACAGGTAAGCGATGGGATTCGAATCTTGGTAGCCCAAGAGTCCCTAAGCCCCTGCTATTAACCATTATGGAATACTTTCCTGTCACTAACTTGCAGTGTGAGTTTGGGCAAGACACTTCCCCTCCCTGGGTCTCGATTCCCCCTTGCCCTGGGTTTTCATACTCCAGCAGGCCAAAGAATTGACTTGCGAAAGGCAGTGGAGGTTCCTGGGGAAGCCGACTCTCCCTCACTGGGTGCGCCAAGCTCCACCTTCCTGCATCTGAATTCCCTCCTGGCTGCCAGGGCAGCTCTCAGACTCATCTGAACATGCAAATCAGAATTAATTATTCAAGACTGGGTCTACTTTGCATACCAATTCCATTTTCTTCTGTGTGGGAAGGTTCTCACCCCTTTTAACAGTTTAGAATAATGTGCATCAGACCTCAAAAATGAAAACAAAAGTTTAAAAAAAAACTGGAGGAAGAGGGATAAATTGGTTTCTTTTGCTGGTTGTTCCCCCTGGCCGGGGATGGGCAGGGCTGGCTGGAAACCAGAAGGACAGAGGAGCCTGCAGGCTGGGATGCTCTCTGCCATTAATGGTGGACAAAGGGCTCATGAATTTCCTGATCATGTATACCTTTGAGAATCTATGGAGTCTCTCTTCCGAAAACAAAAAAGGTGCAAATCTACAAAATGTGGTCTACAACCACAGAGTGTACCCTGAGAATGCTCAGCCCTGAACCCCTTGTTAGGAAGACAGGAATGGCTCAAATCAGAAATATTGTGGAGAGGAAGGCCCATGGGGTTCCTGGGCATACAGGTGCATCAGTGAGACTTAAGGAAGATGCCAGAGACATTGGCCCCCACATAGTCCAATATAGTTTACCTGAGATGCTTAAAGACCCTTGGGTCCTTCTCTGAGACCAAAGTGAACAAGGCCCATTTCAAGGCACCAAAGCCTTGATTGGCTAATGCAAGAGTATGTACTTAAAGGAAGATATCTTCAGGGGCCCTGAGTGGCTCGGTAGGTTAAGTGCCCAACTCTTGATTTCCACTCGGTCATGATCTGTGAGTTCAAGCCCTGTACCGGGTTCCATGCTGACTGTGTGGAGTCCGCTTGGGATTCTCTCTCTCTCTGTCCCTCCCCTGCGTGTGCTCGCTCTCTCTCTCAAAATAAATAAATAAACATAAAAAAAGACACATACCTTCAACCACATTTCTGCAGAAGATGTAAAAATATTATTTCTAAATTATACTATTTCATTTGATCACAACTATAAAAGTCACCACACAGAAACGAAGATGAGAGGAAAAGAAGTACAATTTGCATGGAAGTTATCATTGAGTGTAACCATAGGTAATATTTTTTCTTTTTGCTGATTTTCTACATTTTTTTCTCTTTATTTTCTACAATAAAAAGTGTTGCCTCATGAAGGAAAACACATAAAGTTTACACTAAAAATTACAAAGGAAGACCAAAGATTAATAGTCTCTGCCCATGGGGACAAGTGGACTATATCACGGTATTAACAAATAAATAATAAGAGGCGGGTTAACTTGCAGGAATGGCCATGATGGCCTGAACGTGGGCAGAGGAGAGAAAGCAGGCCGGAGGAGAAAGAGAAGGATGAACCGAAAGCTCATAGAGAAGCAGAGAGAGCAGCGCCTACGCTGGCAATCCTCCCCATGAAAAAGAGAGAGAGCGAAAAAAATCCCACCCTGGCTTCTGACTCCCTCAGGGGATCCTGCTGAGTTCTGTGACACAGATTTAATCTTTCCACACAATCCTCTCCTTGCCTAGGCAGGCTTAAGTGGGCTTGGTCTCACGTAACCAAATAGCACCGAAGACAGCTTGCGGCCAAACAGAATAAGAGTGTCTACTCTGTGACCAGGTGTCTGTGACATCCGGGTGAGTGCGGGTGACATCTGAGAAATTATGTGTAACATCTGCATGGGTGTGTTTGTGTAACAGGCCAAGTGTGTGTAACATCCAAGCGTTTGTGACATGTTGAGAGAGTGTGTGTGTGAGATCAAAGTAAGTGTATGTAGTCCTGGAATAAGTATGCATAGTTAGCTGGAGTCAATAAATGTTTAAATCTGGGACCTGTCAGTTGTAATTTCTATCAATTTCCCCTCCACAATCTGGGCTTACACTCAGCCCGAGGGTCTCATCTTTGCAAATCTCACCTGGGGCCGGGGCAAACGTTCTCTGGATGCTTTTCTGCCGGGGTCCACGGGCCTGCAGAGAGAAGGGCAGCAAGTCACGTTCATCCCCTCCCTGCTCCTCAGGCGATGTCAGCTGACTCTCCACAACCCCTTTGGAAAACTGATGTTCAGGGCCAAGGGGCAGGTCCCCCTTGATCGTAGCATCAGGGCAGGATCTTATCCAATGCTCAAAGCAAACTTTGGGGGTAGTCAAGACAGAGATAATGATTCCTCCATCACAGGCAAGTAAAACTGAGGTCCACGGTGATAAAAAGGCTCGTCCAAGTCACATGGGTTAGGAGCAGTGAAGACTTGAACTCAATTCTCTTGACTCCACAGCCTGTGTTTTTCCCAAAATGTCACACTCCTCCCAGCTAGACCCAGGCCTAATCTGGTCTCTGTTCACTTCCTGTCTCCCATCAAGAGCTCCCCAAGATGGGCATCTGCTTCAATAGCAGGAGTGACATCAGACCCCACTTGCCAGTGGCTTTGAGCCCACAAGTGTAGGGATTGACACAGGGAAAATGGACACTGAGCCTAAAACTGTGCAAACTTACACCTGAGCAGTGCTGGGAAGGCAGATTCATTCTGCTGGTTTCCTGGCATTGATCTTCCTTGGAGTACTGATGACATAGAATCGCTACATCACAAAGCCCCACTAAAAATGTTTTGCCAAGGCTGAAGCAGAATCCAGAAAGTCCAGGAGATTTGGCCTGGCTGAACACTTCCTGTAACGGGGGTATGTTTCTAAAGCTCTACTGTAGCAGCATCCAAAGGGTGCTAGAAAGGCATCTCACTTGGCCAAGGCCTAGAAGAAGAATGTATTATTTCACTAGGTGCCAAGGCTACTAGGCTGTGTGGCCCTGGGGGGCTGGCCTTGTTTCGTGCTGCTTCCTTCCCTGTTGGCCCGATGAGACCGGCCCAGCCTGTGGGGGCTATCTGCAGTAACCAGTGAAATTGTGTGGTTAACTCCTATCCCATCCTTAAACGATGTCTGCCTTTCCAAGAAGTGAATTTCTTCACCTGGGCTTGAAATTCCAATGGGATGTGCCATCTGGAGGGAAACCTCTGTTTCTAACCCCCTCCCCACCCAGGGATCAGACAGAACATTACCTTTCCTTGACGCCTCACTGTGAACAAAGCCATCAGAGCCTTTCTTGAGAGCAGGATTTTATGGGAAGCAAGTGGGGAGCATAGAAGGGACTTGGCTGAGTTCGGGGAGAGGTGGAGAATGTGTAAATGCAAAGACAGTGAGCTAAAGTCCAGCAAACTGTACCGATGCTGCAATTTGCAGAAGGCCTATCCGCTCACGCTCCAAGTGGAGATCCTTGTGTCTGAGCACCAATGAAATGACTGCTGCATGTTTCACATGCGGTGCTGTGGGCACTTCATATCCATGACCTCTCTTAATTTCTTGTCCTTCAGGTCTTGGGCTCACTAGTTTGCACCAATAAAGGAATTCATGGGCTGAAAGATGAACAAAATGGCTAAGACAAACGGGCGAGATAGCGACTCAATAAAAAGGAAGAGAATGGCCCAGGGGTTGCCCCCAACGTTAGTTTTGAAAACATTTTCTGCCCATATTTTCCATAAACTATTTTCAGTGGATCAATTTTTATCCTGGCTGTCTTTTCCCTACTCGGCTAGGAAACTATCGCATGAAAAAATGGTAGATTTCTGTTAGAAATAGAAGGCGAAATCACAAGCACCACTATTAATGAGGTGATTTAAAAATATATATATTCAATCAAGAGTAATTGGGGCTGAGCATAGTAAGTCATGGAAAATTATAAGCTCTGCCCACTCTAGGGCATGACTGGCTATTAAAATCTTTTTCACACCATTGCCTACAAAAAGCAGCTGGGCATCATGCCACTGGGAAGGTGGCAGCAGAATGGCCTCATTCCCTAAACAGGCTTGCAAAAAAGAGGACAATCAGTTGGATTGCTGAATCAAACTTAACCCTTCTTATGCCACGTCAAGTGGATTTTTGACAAAGAGCAGTCAAGAGTTAACACTTCGAGAGTGAGCTGGGGAATGGCTTTTCATGTGAGAAACATTTGTTGAATGTGTTCATTGAATACCCCATGCCCTTTCCATCCTAGTAATCCCACTTCCTTTCATTGTCAAAACAAATAGACGTATCCCGTCTTAGCCTCCTTTCTTTTTTTTTTTTTTTTTTTTTTTTTTTTTAATGTTTTTTATTTATTTTTGGGACAGAGAGAGACAGAGCATGAACGGGGGAGGGGCAGAGAGAGAGGGAGACACAGAATCGGAAACAGGCTCCAGGCTCCGAGCCATCAGCCCAGAGCCTGACGCGGGGCTCGAACTCACGGACCGCGAGATCGTGACCTGGCTGAAGTCGGACGCTTGACCGACTGCGCCACCCAGGCGCCCCCCCTCCTTTCTTCATAAAGGCTGGAACTGGAGTTCAGAGAAGCCAGGGTGCAGCCCAAGATCACATAGTCAATCTGTGCCACGCTGAACTTGTATATTTTGATTCTGCCCCGACAGCTGTTCTCGTGACCCACAGACACCTTGCTTCCTTGTTCTTCATCCCCAGCCATGGGTTGATAAAGACCAACAAACTTCAGTTAACCAGAACTCCTGGCATTTTCTTTAATGTTCCCCATTTTAGTTAGAATTAAAGAGAAAACCCTTCCAATTCCACCTTGGGACTTGATAAATTTGGAACTATGTCTGGGTATCTTTTCCGTATTCGCCTGTACAAAGAACATGGCGAATTAGAGTCTTTCTGGGAAAGAAATACTTGCGCGAATAATCCTCTTTGAACATATTTCTCACCACCCAGGACTATGAGTGGTTGGAGTCCCCGAATCCCTGGAGGTCCAAGTTCCCTTAACTGGCCCCTGCTTTCCTGCCCCTCCTTCCTTTTGCTCCCCTTCCATATTACAGCCTAAGACCCAGAAAGAGGCAGGGACTTGGCTGACTTAAATATGGGCTGATCCTAGCATGTACCTTTCCTTTCTTGCTAATAAATCCATCAGATGAGGCTGCTTCACTGTGTTGTACTGCATACTTTTAAAATAAGCAGAAGGAAAACAAAAATTCTATTTCAATGAAGAGTTTAATTAGCTGGGATCTGTTTTGTCAAGGTTAGAAGTCATGCTGGATGACGGAAAGAACTCCTAACCAAGAGTTGGTTAACAAAGGTTGTAGCCTCAAATTCACTATTACAGGTGTAACCATGGGACATTTATTGAACCTCTCTGAGTATCAGTGTCTTCAACTTCAGGTGGAACTAATGATACTTACCTACTTTGCAAGATGGTTGTGAAGCTCATATAACGAGTATGAAAGTATTTGGAACATTCAGATGGGCCTTGTGCTTGTGACTTGGCCCAATGGAATCCCAACCTCTGATACATGTAATGGAAGCATAACCAGGACCATAAATGGAATAGCATGAAAAGAGCAAAGGCTTTGAGATCAGACTGGTGCTGGTTCAAATGTTGAAACTACCACTCGCTAGTTGAATGCCCGTGAACAAATTAATTATGCCTGTGGAGTCTCACTTTTGAAAAATTAAGCAATTGAAAAAAGCAATACTTTTCTCACTGAGTTCTGAAAAGGATGACAATGGTGTGCCGGTAAATGTTCAACAATCAGCTTTCCGAACTCAAAAAGCCCTGGCTGATAGGCTCCCACCGTGTAAATACTCTCACCCCAGCCGCTTCGAGTTGCCAACATGGCGTCGCTGGATGCCGAATGTGTCCGCTTGGCTCTTGCAAGCCAGCCTGAGCCAGCGCCAGCCCACCTCTCATATTAGATGAGTTAATGAATGTGAAGACCCAGGATAGCTTTCCCATTTACCAGAAAAATCACAAATGTACATTGGCTTTATTTTGCTTGGGCCCTGTCTTCCAAGTCCCAGAATCTGAGGCAGACACTGAGGTGAGCTGCGGAGGGGAAATCGGGAAGTACTTTCATTCCTGGAATAAAGGAAATGGAGGTGATAACTGGAGGGAAGGAGCATCCTGGTGCTGAGGTGAGAACCAGGTACCAGAGGAAGATAACCAGCTGGAGAAAGAGGTCTCCTTCCTCCAAGCCCTGGATACAGTGAAGGACTGGAATTCATACCCAGACTAGCCTTGGTATCACCCAGATCTTGTTCATTCCACCATCACCTAGGTAACCGGGGCAGTGTGGGATTAGTTGCCTGGCAACAATGCCCATCTCTCTACTCCTGTACACACCCTCAGGCCCTCACCCCTGTGACATTCCCTCCCCACAGGCCACTGCCTGTCCCAGCAACACGACTCTCTACTGCCACTCCTAGCCCCTGGCTAAGCCAGTCCCGGGCCCCCCTTAACTGGAGTACACCTGCCCAGAAATCCGTAAATCTGCTAGTTCTCCTAGAAGAAAAGCACCAGAGACGAAGAGTCCAGATCAAGAGCCAGAGGACTTAGAGTCCAGTCTCAGCTCCACAGAGGACCAGCTGCTGCAAGACCTCGGGCAGGTTGCTTGACTTCTCCGAGTTTTTGTTTCTTCGTCCCCCAAATGGAGATTTCCCTCTCATCTGCACAATCGGGATTTTCCTTCATCTGCAAAATAAGGGATTACAACACTTGCTAGGCCAATCCACACAGTTATCCTTGGCCCGTGTGTGAAGAGTCCTCTGACACACATGGAGTGCAAGGGGAGATGAGGTGATTATTATAATCGCCTGCAATGCTGGCATTACATGGGCTTCCAGCCTCTCCAGAGTTCCCCAAAGCTAGGCTGAGGCCTTGGCACCAGGAAACCAAGGGATGAGTGAAGCCGAACCTCTTCCAGGACAAAGCAGGTGACATGTTCTAATGGATTCTGAAGAGGGTTTGTGTTCCTGCCCTTAACCAGTGTAGCGCCATTTGTACAGGAGGCCCGGAAGCCCGCCCAACGGCTCGGGCTCTCCGAGAGGAAAATTGGCAGCTCCGGGAAGTGAGCAGCTCTCAGGTCGGACTTGATTAGGGACCAATTTGGGCCTGTTAGCCGAGCCTCCAGTATCATCTCGGCCAATTACTGGCCCAGCCTGGCCTGCAGCTGGCTGCTCCTTCCAAGCTGGACACTTTTATTTCCAGCAGAGCTCTCCCTGCGCCTGAGGCAAGAGACCGGGGTGACTGTAGCCCATTAACAAGATGGAGAGAGAAATAACTCACTCTGTTAAGGTAACGGTGTGGGTGGGGCTGGAGCTGGAGCTTTAATTAAAAAAAAAAAAAAAAAAAAAAGCCCTCAATAAACAGTCTTGTGCCTCGCGTGTAATAAGTATGGGAATTTATAAACTCTCCCAGCTACGGGGCTCTGATGGCTATTAAACCTCGCGTCTGGCAGAGGAATTTTGGCCTTATGGGCAAACTGTGTTCTTCACCCCTGCCAAGCCAAACAGGCTGGCAACAGGAGGGAGGTGGGTGGGACCCTCTGAGACTGCCCCCCAGCCCTTCAAGAGCTTCTGGGGTCAGGCTATCCCCCAAATTGTGCTGGCCCTCAGGAAAGTCAGAATCTGTCAAAAGGCTCTCCTATCCTGCCCCTTCCCCTGCCTCTGCGGGAACCTGGAACTCATTCCTGCCTCCTTCCAGCTAAGGCATTGCTCCCAGGAATGCAAACAAGAAGGGTCAAACTCAGAATAATGGGTTCGTTGCCTCCCCTCCCCCGACTACCCGGAGCTGGTGCGACCTTGTATATTTAACAATCCTCACCATGGCATTCAAAGTACCCCCCACCATCCAACACTTTCTTACCATTCCCTGCCACTCTGCTTCCGACTTATCCTTCATGCACTCATCGTACTGTCTCTTGCCTTTGGACCTCTGCTTTTGCTGTTCCTTCTGCCTCAAGACCTACTTCCTCCTATGCTTGCTTGGCGTAGCGTGGTCGTACAGGGTGGACCCTCAGGCCAACCTAGACTTGGAATCCCCACTCACCAGCTGTTTCACCTTGGGTGTAAGTTTAGCCTATTTAATACCTCAACCTCTCCAATGATGAAATGGAGATTATGACACCTACATCACAGGGCAACGGTAAAGATTGAGAATGTGTGTGTGTGTGTGTGTGTGTGTGTGTTGTGTTTGGCACACAGTATGCATTCCATAGCTATTTGTTGCTGTAGAAGTCGGCAAACTATGGCCTGCAGGCTGATTCCATCTACTTGTTTATGTATGAATAAATAAAGTTTTATTGGAGCACGGCGTCGGCCACACCCATTTGCTTATATATTGTCTACGATTGCTCCCTGCTACCGTGGCAGGGTTGAGCAGTTGTGGTAGCAGCTGTATGGCCCCCAAAGCCCAAATAACATACTATCTGCCGCCCTACAGAACAATTGTGCTGAGTCCTTCTTTAACAGCTAATGAAGATGCTGACTCTAACTCCCTCCCCCCACACACAGACACAACCCCAGGCTGCATCCTTTCTGTGCTTACGGCCACCCCTCCTTTTCCCTTTACACGCTTAGCATTGCCATGTTCTGCTGGGGTGTCTGCCTCCACCACTGGACTGTGAGCCCTTCGAGGGAAGGAGCCACTTTGTCTTCATTTGTTTTTCTCCCACAGGTCATACTGAACAAATTATGAA
This sequence comes from Neofelis nebulosa, assembly GCF_028018385.1. Taxonomy (NCBI): domain Eukaryota; kingdom Metazoa; phylum Chordata; class Mammalia; order Carnivora; family Felidae; genus Neofelis; species Neofelis nebulosa. Next base: position 71,567,265 of record NC_080791.1, on the reverse strand, counting down.
TAACAGATGAACAAGGAAGTGACCATATCTTGAGCCCCAGAGAGACTCAAACACAAGGCCGGTTAGCTGAACAAGGCCGCCCCATTTGGGATGGAGCCGACCCAGCTTACTGAGTTGGGGCTGCTGGACATTTACAGAAAAAACCTTAGCCTTGTCTGATTTTTCTCCATGCTTTCCCAAGACAGAGCCATTTCCAATTTAAAAAGCGTCAAAAACATGAGGCGATGAGGGAGAAGAAAGAAGCACCTTGATATCCACACAGAAGTTTTCAGTATTATTAGTGCTAAGTGTTACAAACGCTCATTTTTCCTTCTTCATCACCATTAGCTAACCTTAGTAGAGTGCTAGTTATTCACATGAGGTTTGAGGGAGTGGGTGGTGATGAGGCAGGAAGGGAGCTGGCGACCCAAGAAACACAATGGGAAATTAACACTGGGACGATGTTATTACGGCAATTGCTGAGTTGTAAGTTGGCTAAGCAAATAGAAAGTTGGTCAAGTCTGAGGTTTTCTAGAACTTTCTTCCGCCTAGACTTTCGTCAAGAAAAGGGGAATATCTAAGCTTAAAGATAAAAGCGATAGGAGAAAAGATGCTATGACCTTGATGAACACATTCATACAAGCAGACACTACTAGTTCACAGCCTTGAAAGAAATTATTCCTTTGACACCAGATATGGAAAATTCTCTATGCCTCATAGAGGGAAGGAGGGGATTTAGTGGGGGAACTAAATACACGGGGGAACAAATACAGATAAAAAGGAAGCCTCCGTCCCTGCCTTCAGGGAGTCCATCGTCTAATGAGAGGTTAAAACCAGTAGGATTGTAATCGTCCTTATAAACCTGAGTGAAAACCCAACCGACAATGTGTACAATGAACCCCAGAGACTCAATCAGTTCCTATTACTGTGAAATCTCAGGTTAACCAAAGATTCCCAGCCAGTGACGCACTGACTGTAAGCAATATTTGAAACAATAAAACCTCCTGTAACAGGAAAAGAATTCAAAGAAGCCCTTGGGATCTTTGTAAAAAGGTTTGGCCTATTTAAACACTTGCTGCATAATTGAGTACTCCAGCACATTGGGCAAAAGATTAGGTGAGATGTAACTTTGACAAAGTTACCAAGAGGACCAAGGGCAGCAGAAATCCCAGAACTGAAAGGCACCACAAAGTCAGTATCTTCTCCATTGGATTCCTTGAGACGTTTCTAGATATTTTACCTAGAAATTGTCACATAGGTGTTTTTACACTGGAGTAATTTGTGTGTTCTTATGTAGTATGACTCTTAGAAAGGAATAGACTTATGGCATTTCTAAACATCTTACATGTGTTTGATCAGGAAACAGGTTTTCTAGACTACCATCCCTCTCTCATGTTCTGTGTGGACAATGATCAACGTGTTGATAGTATTGTGAGCTTTTTGAGTAAAGAATGACTCAACTTTTTTGGTATTGCTGGTGCCTAGGACATACCCTGGCCATAACCTGGTACTTTCTAACATTAGAAATGTTAGTGGTGGGGCGCCTGGGTGGCTCAGTCGGTTGAGCGGCCGACTTCGGCTCAGGTCATGATCTCACGGTCTGTGAGTTCGAGCCCCGCGTCAGGCTCTGTGCTGACAACTCGGAGCCTGGAGCCTGTTTCAGATTCTGTGTCTCCCTCTCTCTGACCCTCCCCCATTCATGCTCTGTCTCTCTCTGTCTCAAAAATAAATAAAGGTTAAAAGAAAAATTAAAAAAAAAAAAAAGAAATGTTAGTGGCTTGGAACCAGCCTATGGTCAAGAAGCTGATGTTCTGAGCTTAAGTCATAGATATATCATAGCCCCAGGCCACCGTCGACCTTCTGTAGCACAGAGAAGGCACAGGGAAGTTCGATTAGCTTCTCCAGTCTCCAGACTCCAATGGAACTCAGTTTAGAACAAAATGTTTCCCAAAAACTTATATAGCTTCTCCTATCAGCGTCCAGTAAAGGCTACTCATCCTTAAGAGATTATTGAGTCAGATTCTTCTGAGATGGCCAGGGCCCACAGACCCTCTCCAGCTCATGACTCCCCAGAAGTAGCCATTACACAAGGAGAGTGTCATGTGTCAACTTCATCCGAAGTTAGCAGATTTTCTTGACTGCTAACACTTTAGAGAATGTTTTAGCAGAAATACTTGGGGCAGATATAAATAAGTTTCTAATAATCTCATTAACAAATTTCTATAACATTCTTACTATCAAGTGCCTGGAGATCATAGAAATTATTTTATTGGCTACATTAATTTCCTCTTGAAACCTCTCAACATATCAATTTGAAATACATCATCTGAATTCTGCAGTTTCATTTCAATATGTTAATAATCATAGGTAAACAAACCCAAGGCTGAAATTGTCTACAAAGAATGGAGGGCAGCTTGTTGGATGTTCACAAACACAATGTAGGATAATTATACACTAAAACACTTAAACTTGCTAGCACACAGAAAATTTACAAAGATCAATTGCTCGTAAAAAAAAAAGAAAAAGAAAAAGAAAAAAATTAATCAAATGAGAGAGTTATCTAGCAAATGGTTAGAAAACTTGATGGGAATTCCTTTGATAACACCATTTTGATTTGATTAGTTGTACTATTTTTATATCTTTAGCAAAGAGAATTTGATTATACCGCTGAGCTCCTTTTCTGCAGAAATATTACAAAGCCATTAGTGGCTAAGAAGAAAGTGTAGAAGGAGGATTCAAATACATTTTTAAAATTACAACCTACTCCTCTCTCTTCTCCTTGTTTTTTTTTTTTTTCTTTTTTAAAAGTGATATTAGTTTGTGAAGGCCGCCGTAACACAACACCACAGACTGGGTGAGAAATTTATTTTCTCACAGTTCCGGAGGCCAGAAGTCAGTAATCAAAATATTGGCAGGGTCGCTTACTTCTGAGGCCTCTGCTTGGCTTGTACGTGTCTCTCCCTGTGTCTTCAAATGGCCTTCTCTCTGCATCTACCTGTGTCCAAATTTCCTCTTCTTATAAGGACACCGGCCATATTGGATTAGGGCCCACCCTAGCGACCTCATTTCAATGTGATTACCTCTTTAAAGACCCCACTCCAAATATAGTCACATGCTAAAGTACTAGAAGCTAGGACTTCAAAATAGGAAACTGGTGGTGGGGTAGGGGGTGGTGAGGGACACAATTAAGCCTGTAACATTAGTAGATATTAACCTTTTCTTCCTCTATTTTTTAAAGAAGAGAATATCACTGCCTTAAAATTTTTCCTCTTAAATATTCACATTTACACTCCCCGAATCTGTCACCAGTATCAAATTACAAATATTTCTATTGACGTTTAAAAATTTTTGTAACTGGGCATTTGTACCTCTTAATCCCCTATTTCTATTGACCTTTATCTCCTAAATTTCTCTTTTATTTCTCTGCTTCAAGTCCTCATCATCCCTCACTCAGATTCTTGCAGCAGCTTTTTCCCTGACTTCTACCAACATCCAGCTCCCAGAATGATCTTTCTACATAAAAATCTTATAGCCATGTCTATTTAAAACCTTTCCTGGACGTTTACACATCCAGCATTCTAAGAAACCATAAATTACACTCCTGTGGATTTATCCAAAGGAAAGAATCAGAAAACTACACAATATTTTTGTTACAGAATTGTAACAAAAATAGAGAAAATTGGAAATCAAACAAATCCCCAATAATGGAGGACGGGTTAACTAAAATCTAGGTGTGCATCTGCTCAATAAAATACTCTGCAGCCATAAGAAGGATGAGACCAAGGGATATATTTGAAGACAATGAAAAAATGCCTGTCATAGACAATGAAAAAAATGCCTGCCATATATTAATTTATTTTTTTAAAACTGAATAAGTAATGGTATGTATAGTATGGTCTTATTTAAGGTTTTATTTATTTATTTTTGAGACAGAGAGGGTGAGAGAGCACTCATGAGAGTGGGGGGAGGGGCAGAGAGGGAGAGAGGGAGAGAGAGAGCATCCCAAGGAGGCTCCACACTGTCAGGACAGAGCCCTCTCGACCCCATGAACTGTGAGATCATGATCTGAGCCAAAATCAGGAGTTGGATGCTTAACCAACTGAGCCACCCAGGGGCCCCAGGATGGTCTTATTTAAAACACAAATTGATGAAAGGTATATTGAGAGAAAGATAGATAAATGGACTGACAGAATTCAGGTCTATAAACATAGATCAAATTGTTACCAGTGGAGGGGCACCTGGGTGGGTCAGTCGGTTGAGCATCTGACTTAGACTCAGGTCATGATCTCATGGTTCGTGGGTTTGAGCCCTGCGTCAGGCTCTGTGCTGACAGCTCAGAGCCTGGAGCCCATTTTGGATTCTGTGTCTCCCTCTCTCTCTCGCTCTCTGCCCTTCCCCCACTCTTTCTCGCTCTGTATCTCTCTCTCTCTCTCAAAAATAAACATTTAAAAATTTTTTAAAAATTTGCTACCGGTGGTTATCTTTGGTGGTATTACAAATGATTTTTTTTGTATATCTGTATTATCTAATTCTTCAAAATAAATATATTTGCTCATGTAACAAAGAAATTAAGTTTAAATAGAAAACTCTCATGCTTGCTTTGGCAGCACATATACTAAATAGAAAAATTCTGCTAATCCCCCCTTCCTCGCAGATAAAAGGTCAAGCTTCTTAGCCTGACACCCAAAGAGTTTGGCCCTGGAGCTAAACTACCTTTTCAAGTGCATGTCCTTTCCCCACCTCACCATTCCCCCTACTCCATTTCATCACCCCTATTCCCCTGGCATGTCAGGCTGTCTTATACCTCAGTGACTTTTTAATATGTTTTTCTCACTACTCCTGAATTATCTTTCTCCACACTTTTTGAACAGCAAACTCCTATTCATCCTTTAAAACCCATATCAAACATCACCTCTTTTATGAAGTTTTCCCTACCCATCAAGACATGGCTCCTTCCAATTCTGGATCCCCACAGTTCTTTGTTTATGCTTCAATCTCAGCTTGGAACTTCTTTCATCTTGATTATTTTTTATGTTCCTTTCACTATTCTGTGGAAACTTCAAAGACTATATTAGGATCTTAGGAGTTAAAAAGCCCATGAGAAGTTGGCCCTCCCTGCTGGTGTAGTATCCTTGCTTTGGGCAGAGTGGGAAGATTAAAGGAAGTCTTGAGAACACAGACTCAGTCCCCCTTCTGTAGGGCAAGGTTTTTTTGGCCCCCCTCACCCTTGCCTCAGACTAAACCAGGTCCTTCTTCTATTATCTGGCTGTGTCCTCCTGCCAGCCTCCTTCTTGAGACTGTTTTTTTCCCATGGGGCAGGATCCATGCATGCCCAATGTGTTCTCCATTACACCTCCAGGACTCATCACTGTAGGCAGTCAGGTGTTTCTTGAATAAATGAATGAGTGAGTAAAATGCCCAGCCTAGAGCCTGGCCCACCACAGTCTCTAGTCTTCCCTTCTGGTATTATAAAATCTGAATAGTCCACACTCTGTTCTGTACCTTAAAAATCCCTGCCCTCTCCCGGAGACCCTAGAAGAAATCACATCACTCCTCTCATTCAGAATGATTTTGAAATATTTCCACCAGAGACCATTCTTCTGAGGTTGGAGGAAGTTCTGGCTCATGCCCCATAATGGACTGTGACATTTCTTTATAGCTCTTCCAGGAAGGACCCCTTGCAGGACTGTTAAGAAGACCGTGGACAAGAATATATGCAGAATAAAAAAAGGACCAGAAGGAAATATAATACATGTTAACCCCGACTTTCTCAGGATGGTAGGACAATGTGAGATACCCTTCTCCATACTTTTCTGTAATTTAAAAATTTTTCAATAGCCAACATACATTGTGTTTATAGTAATAAAACAGTATTTAAAAAAAGAAAAGGACAGTCCTGGTATGTCTGCGATGATGTGTGAGTAAATCTCAGATTGCTTTTCATCACTGACATACACAACATAATCCCACACCCTTAGAAAGTAAGCTCTTATCGGACAGCTGAGTGGAATTCAAAGGGGGTACAAAGGACCTCGGGTCAATCTCCTTCAAGCTCATGGGTTACCCATCTGACTGGGGACAGATCAGAATCTGAACGCCTGGGCCAAATAAGCCCTCAAGGGTCCCCACGCCCAGGAAAGCTCCCTGAGCCTTCGGATGAAGGTCACAGAGCTTCTGGAAGCTAAAAGAGTTCTCAGAATCCCTGCAAATATTTGAGAACACTTTTCCTGGCCTCCGCGCTCAGGTTGTTTTGTTTTGTTTCATTTCATGTTTGCCACATTACACTCCTTCCCTTGCTTCAACCAATCTCATTCATACGATCTTATTTCCATCGCTGGTTACTTTCATCGGCCACAGCTCCCCAATTTCAACTATCACTCCTAAAATATGCCTCCCAATCTGTCTTAACTGTGGCAGGCTGTATCAGGGCCATCACTTCTCATGCTCAGAACGCCATGCACTCATTAATCTTGAGATCCAGCTACAGTGAAGAGGTTAAGAGCAGAGGGTCTGGAACCAGACTGCCTGATTCAAATCCCAGCTCTGACACTGTGTGACATTGACCAAGCTCTTGGGCATCTCTGTGCCTCAGAGAAAATGGTGATAATGATATACCTAACCCAGCAAGTATCTAGGAGGATTAATGAGGTTCATCCATGGAAAGTCTTTAGAACACTTCCCGGTGCACAGAGGGTGATGCCAGTATTAACTCTCAGTATGACTGAAGCCGCACGGTGTCCATTTAGGTTGTTTTTGTGAGGAGACAGTTTACCTGCTAAACCTCCACACTGACTGATATGAAAGTTAAAGTCAAGCCCCTTCAGATCTTGGACTTTCCCCATATTGGAATTATGCAACGGAGTTTTGAGCCTAGAGGCAGCAAAACGGATTTGCATCTTTCCCAAAGAAATTCTCGAGAGAAAGTGAGAGACAAAGTGAGAGAGGGGCAGAGAAAGAACAGTGACAGAGAGAGACAGAGATAGAGAAGCAGAACAGATTGAAACTGCTAGCCTGGCATCAAGAATGAGGGCCTCAGAAAAGCTGTTCATTTCCCAGCTGGGTTTTTTTTTTTTTTTTTCCTTTTGGTGAAGTCTTTTTTCTCATTTGTGTTCATAGTTCCCCCTCTTGTGGCTCATGAGAAAATCACAAGTGCTCCGAGCCTTCCAGTGGATTTCACAACTGGTGAACAGTCGTGGCTGGCAGTTGTGGTAAAGGCAGGGGGGTCAAGCCCAGGGAGGGAGGCCAGCCTGCACAGCAGCCACAGACATCACCTGCTCCTTAGCCAAGCGTCACATGAGGAGAAGGACCCGGCTCCTCTCTCACATCATTAGAGGAGGAAGAGCTCCAGCAATAAGCACCAGTTCCTCTCGGGGATGCCCCCAAAAGGCGTTGGGGAGGGGGCGTGGACTCATCTGGAGACAGGCCAGTCGCAAGAAAAATGATCCCAGCAAATCCAAAGGAGAACCGAACCCCTCATTGTTCCTAGCACCCTGTTCCAAGCCATCCCCATGCCTTTCTTGCACAGCGACCTACACCAAGTGCTCGTCCTTCTAGAACTGGATAGATGGCATCCCTTTCGTGATGATTTTACCAGCCTCTCCCCAGCCCCTTACCTCAGTGGAAGTGTTTTCTCTCCCCCCCCCCACCACCACAGCATCTTATCTCAGACTCAAATGTGGCACTGAGCAGGTCTGCTTCTATTGCAATCGTGTGTGTCCTTGTCATACCCCCCTGCCTCCCTGACCCCCAACAAAACAGCAAAGAAGAAAGGGAAGAGGCCGGGTTTTATTAATCTCCAAAGACCGAGCCTCCAGCCCAGGGCCTGCAGCAAAGGAGGTGCTTAAGAAACATCTGATAAATGTTCTTGGTCATGCACTCGGATGTTTCTGTTCCATGATAGAGGGGCCGGGTGAGGCTGAGTCTGAGGGTACACTAGTCCCAAAGTACATGCATTCTTTTCCAGGAGGACTTCCCAGGTAAAGATAGTTGTAGTTATCTATGTCCCCATCTCAAATGGACGGCCCACCTGCATTTAGAAAGTATTTAAATGATCTCTGCAACTTATTTTTGAATGATTCAGAGGAAAAGGATGGAAGAGAGGAGGGAAGGAAGAGAGGAGAGGAAGGAGGAAGAAGAAGAGAGGAAGACAGAGAAGAAGAGAAGGAGGGGGTGGAAGAGGCAGGGGAGGGGAGGGGAGGGGAGGGGAGGGGAGGGGGGGAAGGAGAAGATTGTAGGTACCGTAGTTGGTGAATCTAGTTGCGGGATATATGGATAGCCATTGTATCATTCTTTCCACTTTTCTGTAGTCTTGCAATATTTCAAAACATAAATTTGGGGAAAATGCAAAAAAAAAAAGAATTTAAAACTCATTGGCAACTTTGAAAATAAAGTAAATGGTAGGGTAAGAAATAAAATCAGAGTAAGACATGAAACAAAAAATATTGTCAGCTTAGGAGCCATGAAGGGGCTTTCAGGGTTACAGCCCTCAGGAAATGTTAGGAAATATACTGCTAGTACCTTCTCTAGGGAGGAAGTTTGTATCTCTCATCAGATTCTCAAGGGATTTGTAACATCCCCTGCACCTCAAAAATGTTAAAATAATAAGCTAAAGGGAACCCAGAGAGTCACTATTACCAGACACAGGAGAAGCAGTTGAGCTGCAGGATGACCGAAGTCGTCAAATTTCAGAGACAAGAAATGCCTCAGAGATCATGCAGCCCAGACCTCTACGTCCAGATGGGGAAACTAAGTCCAAAGAAAGGTCAGTGAGCTTGACTCCAACAAATTTAGCATGTTTCACTGGCTCGTAAATGACAACTGGGCTCACAATGCTGTCCTTAGGCCGCAGGGAATTTTTTTCTCCCCCAGAAAAGCCATCCTGAAAAACCTTGCCAGACAATGGCCATTTGTCGGCCCTCCTGGATAAGGACGTGCATCTTTGTTCTGAGCCGGATGACAGCATTCTTACAGAGCTGGCTGCAAAGGAAGCTTTGTCGAGGGGGTTGCGGGCGTGTCAGTGAGATCAGGGACACTCTCAGCTGCAGGGTAGAAGTGGGCCACTAACTAAGATTGATGGATGGTTCGAGCCCTGGCAGGCCGAACACAATGCGGGGCCGGCCAAGTGGGGGAAAAAATTAGTTTGCAAGATTAGGACGTATTAACACAAGTCAGACAACTGTCATGTCACAGCTCTTCGCCGTAATGCTGATTGGCAGGCAAGCATTTCTGATTCCGATGGCCACGGACGCAGGGCGTCTGCAATCTGTCTCGCATGACATCCAACGGCTGGCAAATCCCCCCTGCTGGGGAAGTCAGCTTTTCTTAGAAAACTTCGTCCCCTGGGTCTTGTTTGGCATGCCCCCAGGCCAAAGTGCATGGCAAGGTGGGAGAAGGCAGGGAGGATGCAGCGGCTGTCAAGAATTTCAGCTGAAGTGGAAGGTAGGCTTCCTGAGCTCAAAGCAACAAGTACCTCTGGATGACGCACGGGCCCGGAACCAGGATGGGGATGGCAGGAGTTGTAAGAGACACCGTGATCCCTGACAAGGAACGCTCGACTTCCCTGGGGAGCCCAGACCTACTCCTGTGGTCAAGTTCCACAACGATGTGAAGCAGGCCAGGGATGACAAGGCCACCCCGGGCCAACCCCCATCCAGCTGATTCTAATGAATGCCCGCTGATCTCTGCCCACTCCCTCTTCTCTGGAAATAACAAGAGGTCAGCAGTTCAGCGTATCAATTTTCATTACCCTTCAAACCGGAAGAATTTGGAAATAGTCATGACTGACTTACACCTGTCTTGAAAGGCACCTTTCTTTATGCGTTGCATTGTCTAGAATTTTTAGTGCGGGCCTTCAGAGTTGACTTTATCAAATATTGAGTGAAGACAGAAGAAGCTTTGTAAAAGTATGTATATTAGTCTACATAGGCGGGGCTATAGGCAGTGACAAACTACCCTAAAAAGTGGGGTGACTTCACATCACAAATGTAGATTCCTTGCCTCGACCAAATCTGCTGCTGATCCAGACACCTCCTCAGGTAAGTTTCTTAGAAGAACGAAACTCAGCAGTCCAGGCTGCTTTGATCTTGGGGCTCCTCCATCCCAAGATGAGGTCATGGAAGGGGTGAGTAAGCTGGAGGTCACACACTGACTTGTTCATGCTTTGATTCAGAAATATCACACACACACACACACACACACATGCAGTGGCCCACAGCCCATTGAACTCTTTATCCATTAATTAGACTGTTGGATGGACATTTAGGTTGTCTTCAGTTTGGGATATTATAGAGGGTGCTGCTGTATATACTCTTACGTGTCTCCTGGTGGGCTTGGGCAAAAATTTCTCTACACAACGTTATCTAAGATGGGATGTCTGAAGATGTGAGTAGAAACGATAAGCATAGAAGTTGGCAATTAGCATGAATCTAAACAAACTTTACGTAAAACAATATAATAATGTCTTACAGGTTAAACAAAACAAGCAAGGATCAATATCCCCCAAACAATAACAATTTTCTGGCAAGGATATTTGAAGACAAAATCATGGACATACTGGATACAGTATCATTGTCTCACAAGGAGTGATGGATGGTTAATTGGGATATTTTATCATAAGCATTGCAGAGTCAAATGAATGGCTGAAGTTAAAATATCCCTGTAATGTTTGGGAGGATGATAAGTATATGTTTAATCTTTGACTTTGACATGTTAACTATTCATAACACATTTCCAAGTTAATCATTAAAAGAAGAGAAATAAGGAAAGATTTTAAAAAATAACACAGGGAAAAAACATTCAATTCCAAAAAAAAAAAAAAGGCAGGAAGAAAGAAAAAAAGAAGAGTAAGACACATAGAAAGCACACAAAATAAGACGGTAGAATAAATAGTAACAATAATAGAAAGGGACTGGGTCTATCTAAAGACAAATAAATCATAGTGATTTTTTTTAAATCAGCTTCTTGGACAAGGAGGTGCCCCCAACTCATGCACAAAGTCCCCACACAAGGCCCTCTGGGACTGAGGGGTGACACCACATGGAATATATACCCTTAGGCTGTAGGTTCAAGGCTCCGGGGACAGAGTTTGTATTAATGTTATATTGAGTTCTTGAAATAAATTGTGACCTTTCAGTGTTTGTTCCTGGACAGAAATAGTTTCAGCACCATTGGATTTCTTTTTGCTTTAAATGTTAGCCCCAACTCAGCTCTCAGGCTGTCTGTTTGGATGTGATTTATAAAGTTTCCTCATAGATGTAGTAAAGAAAAACCAGGCCCCAAAGAAGTAATGTTGATGTTTAAAGGGAAGTTGGAGATAAGCCAATGTGCTGTTCGACACGCTCTGGTCTATGAGAAAGGGAAGAATCTCGTCTTGATCTGAGCCCTGCAGCCTGAGCACCTGCAACAGTGGTTTGTCACCATCTGAGATATGACAACTGTAGGCACACAGGACAAAACCCTCCTGGATATAGAAAAGCAGCTAGGCCATCTGATAAAAAGACTTTCATCTCATGAAAAGTATTCATATACATGTCTTCAGTGAAGGATTTTAGAATAACGAAAAAGCTAGCACTGTGAAAATGCAGAAGATCATCCCCCTTGAAGAACTCAAGGTTAATTAATTATACAAAAGAACCATAATGATTCTCAAGATTTCGTGCATACAGGTAATCAACAATTTGGCCCTGGGGAATCTGAGGATAATCTGGCCCAAGGATATAGTATCGGATAACTCCAGGGCACCATTTAACTATGCTGCAATTGAATGGTGCCCCAGGGAATTGTACAACGCAGTGGCCCTAAGCTGACCAATCTAATTCTATTTGAAGAGTTGAGAAGAAAGAGGAGAGTGAACTTGTTCAGGTGGTACCTGCAATGCAAAACTTCCTTGGTGAAAAGTGAACTGTCGGGGCCCTGGGTGGCTCAAATGGTTAAGTGTCCAACTCTTGATTTTGGCTCAGGTCATGATCTCATAATTTGTGGGATGGAGCTCCACATCAGGTTCTACACTAAGAGCAAGGAGCCTGTTTGAGATTCTCTCTCTCCCTCTCTCTCTGCCCTCCCCCCACTCTCAAAATAAATAAATTTTTAAAAAAGAAGAGTGAACTCTCCTGGACTAGAACCTGTCACAGAATCAAGTTGGAGAGTGGCTTAGAAAGCCAATATCTGACCTGTAATGTAGACAAGTTGGCAACATTGAGAAGTTGTTTGTGTGTGTGTGTGTGTGTGTGTGTATGTGTGTGTTTATTCCTGGAAAACCACAAATCTTAGCAATGTGGGCAAGACTGTGACTCCCATAGAGCTGAACAATGAAGATGTCGTGCGGGATGCTTTTCAAAAAATGATTTGTTTCATCCATTGCAAATCACCTCCTTTCCACAGCAGGGTCTTCCTCACCACTGCTATTGAAGAAACTTCCATGAGAGTCTTTGAAAAAAAAAGAAGCAAAATCCAAAAGTTACCAGGAATTGCAATCAGCTATAGATGGAGAAAAGAAGCACCATATCACAGCTGAGGAAGGAACAATGACGTCCTGAAATGGAGAAGCTGATATCATTATACTGTGGGTGCCTAAAGATGGCTAGGAAGCCTTGGCCATTTTATTACAGGTTAGAAAAAACAGACATTAGTTCCTGAATGGAGGCTCAGAGCATGTAGAAAAAGCCACAAAGTCTCATAACTGTGGTTAATTGAATATTTAATAGGCTACTTTAATGTATAATAGGCAACGATTTAATCAGAATACCCATTCCAAAAGGATAACTGAGTATTCTAAATGTTTTGAGCACCTGGAGGGGAAAAAGTATTCCTGTATTGATATAATAATAACTGCTAATGAAATAGCTATACCTCTGAAGACAAAATTGTTGACATACTGAGTACAGTATCATTGTTCCACAAGCAGTGACTGATGGTTAATTGGGATATTTTATCACAAGGAATTCAGATTCAAATGAATGGGAAAATGTAAAAATTGCAGATTATCCTGTATTTCTCTATGAATAACAGATGGTACATTTCTGTGCCAATTAGAAGTTAGCAATGTAGGTATTTGGGGTAATTCTTATTTTCAAATAGCATTTTTTCAAGGAACTAAAACTGTAAGAAAAACTGCACCGTGCATAGGCTAACTGTATAGTCATATAAAAGTTCAGTTTTCATAACCACTGTTCAGAAGGGTTAGGTCGAGTTTACAGGACTGTTCTAAAAATGCTGTGCCTGCAATATCAAATAGGCAGAGCCCGAGTAATCAGGAAACCTGCCCAATCTTGCTGTGAATGACAAATAGCTTGGTGCTTCAAGTACCCAATTTCTTTGCAACATTCTTTCTTCTGGATGGCTGAAAACACACTCCTTATAAGTTGATATCTCAAATCATTTGTTTCAAAATATTACCTGATATTTTAAAGATTACCATTTCTGCCCCCTTGCTTTTCAGATTCTTGTATCCAATTGTTTCTGACATGGAAAAAATTAATAATCCTTCACTAAACAAGGACCCTACTTTTTTTTTTAATTTTCTTAATGTTTATTTATTATTGAGAGACAGAGGGAGACAGAGCATGAGCATGGGCAGGACAGAGAGAAGACGAGACACCAGAATCTGAAGCAGGCTCCAGGCTGCGGGCTGTCAGCACAGAGCCGGGCGGGGTCTTGAATTCACAAACTGCGAGACCATGACCTGAGCTGAAGTCAGACGCGTAACCAACTGAGCCACCCAGGCGCCCCCAAGGACCCCATCTACTTAAGGGGAGCAGTCGGAATGCATTCCATGTCAACTATATTTTTATTATGTACTTAAAGATGACATAAATGCAAGAATGGATTTTCTGAACACACAAAGTCCTTTATAGTCAATGAATATCTGAATGTCATTATTGATGGGGAGGGAAATTCTGCTTTTGGTCAAGATATACTAACAGGGACTAGACTTGATGTCCACTTGAAACAATTAAACAATTGAACAAAATATATAAACCAGCTGTTTTCAGACACTTGACCTCAATCAATGCAGTACAATAAATTCTCTGAGAGAGGAGAAACAAAAAAAGTGAGACCTTGGATTGTTTCATGATCCTACCTGATAAGAGTTTCCAGTCCACGGTGCAGGGAGGTGGCATGCAAGCAGAGCCTAGTAGTCTCCATAAATTGAGGAGATGGAATTTGAGTACAAGGCAGCTAGAGTTCAGGGAAGATTGCCAGAGAGGAGGAGGAGGGAGGGAGAGAGAGAGAGAAGAGAAGAGAGAGGAGAGAGAGGAGAGAGAAGAAAGAAAGAAAGAAAGAAAGAAAGAAAGAAAGAAAGAAAGAAGACATCTGTAGATAAGCAGGTCTCCCTTGAGTTTTGGGTTGCCTTGTGATCAATGTGGACATGTGAGAAAACTACCAAAGTCTAGGGGAAGAATCATTCAAAGGAATTAAACAATTTCCAGTACACACACAAGGCCAGGAATATTCTGTGTTCCCACCATCTGGAATGGAAAGATCTTATAATTAAATTACAAAATAACAGGTATCTATATCTGAGTGTGGAGTACTCACAGGAGCATTGCCTTAATAGGGGCAAGAATTTATCCCCAAACTAGCGGCTACTCTTTCTCCCTAACAAAGATTATAAGCAAGCCTTGAAAGACCAAACTGTTTCCAAATAACTCACTGTATTCCAGCACAAAGTTCAAGAATATTTATAGGAGTGCAAAAAGATCTAGTACCCCCCAAAATAAAATTCCTAATGACTGGGATGCATTCGATCAATCATCAGGCATACAAAGAAGGATGAAACCAGGGCCCATAAAAAGAAAAATCAATCAATAGAAACAGATCTAACAATGGCACAGATGATAGAAGTAGGAGAGAAGCTTATTAAAATAGTTATTATAAACATATTCTGTATGTTCAAGAAGCATGCTAAGTTAAGCAGTTAAAGGAAAGATGGAGCATGTTACAACATAGAAGATATAAAAAAGACCCAAACTGAACAGATAGAGATAAAAACTACCAAGTCTGAGATGAGGAATATATTGGATGAAATTAACAGCAAGCTAGATATTGACATTGCGGTAGAAAACATTAGTGAACTTGAAGACATAGCAATCAAATAGAAACAATCCACAATGAAACACAGATTTTTTTTTTTTTAACTAGAAGAAAATGTACAGGCCATCAGCGAGTTGTGGGAAAATTTCAAGCAGCCCAATATGCATGCAACTGAAGTCCTTGAAAGAAAGGAGAGGGAGTAGAACAGAAAATGTATTTGAAGAAATGATGGGCCAAACTTTTCCAAAGTTGATGAGAATAATAAACAGATCCAAGAAGCTGAAAGAACCCAAATCCTAATAATCATGAAAAAATTACATTAAGTCATATCATAGAATCTAATTGCTTACAGTAAATGATAAAAACAAAATCTTAAAAAACAGAGATAAAAGATGCATTATATGAAGAGGAACAAAGAGAAGGATGACAAACAATGCAAGCTAGAAGATGATAGGGCAAAAATGGGGAAAAAACAAACAAAATCAAAAAAGTCTTGTTTTTCTTAGCCTGTCAATTAAGAATTATATATCTTGCAAGAAATACTTTCTCAGACATAACAAAACTTAAAAAAAAAATTCAGTATTGGCAGATTTTTGCTACAAGATATCTTAAAGGAAGTTCTTCAGGCAGAAGAAAAATGATAGTAGATAGAAATCTGAATTTACACACCAAAAAAAAAAAAATGGAAACTATAGAAAATGGCATCTATTTTCTACTTAATTAACAAAGACTTTGATGTAACATAAAGCCCATCACCTCTGAGGGTCACCCCTCCCCCACTCTTGGACCCAATCATGAAATATTTTTTTTCTAAACTTGCTTTAAAAATGATATGAAGTGGTTGGGAAAGTGGATCGAATGTTACAAGTGGGACTTCTGGAATGTATGTGGAAAGATATAGCATTCTTCTGGGGCATTTTTCCAATTCATAATGACCATTGTTCAAACTGCCCAGTTGCTATGTGCACTAGAACATCCCATGGCTCTCTAATCTTGTCACCTGTAACAGAGAACTCTTCTTTTTTTTATTATGTTTATTTTTGAGAGGCAGAGACAGACAGAGCATGAGTGGGGGAGGGGCAGAGAGAGAGGGGGACACAGAATCCAAAGCAGACTCCAGGCTCTGAGCTGTCAGCCCAGAGCCCGACGCGGGGCTTGAATCTACGAACCTCAAGACCATGACCTGAGTCAAAGTCGGACACTCAACCGACTGAGCCACCCAGGCACCCCAACAGAGCACTCTTTTACTAATAGATGTACATATTGAGATTACATATCATCAAACATGGGATTTCATATAGTTCTGCAATAGCAACCAGGGTATATGGGGGAGAATACTGACTGGCCTTTCTTCTGGCCCCTAGTTCCTCCCATTTAAAAAATGGTCTATTGCCCTTCTTAGCTTACTCCCTGGAAAATTTAGTGATCCACTCCTCACAGATGATGGACAGAACCAGGAAGTTTCAACTTAATTAAATACATGTAACAATAAGTGATCTGAAAATTGTTAACAGACCCCTATAAAGGCCAGTGCAGTTCCCAAGACATCTATAAAAGTTCCTATTCTAACGTGTGTCTATGACGTTCGAATCTTGAATAATGTATAAAGTGACTCTTTAAAATCACATCGTGTCATCCATTGTTTGAATTTCATCCCTGACCAAGCAAAGATGAACACAAGTGTGACACATCCTTTAGATTTGTAATTTAAAATGTGGGTCAAGAGCTGATCTGTGGGATGCAGGATGCCTCCACTACTTCTGAAGAAACATCTGGAGTATATGAATCCACAGCTGCCTTTGTCTATTTCAGTGCTTCCTTGATAACTGTTATATACATTCCTTCTTTGGCACACTCCCCATGAATGAACGGGCATCTCTTATTGAAGCTGGATGCAACTCTAAACTTTCCTTCTAAAGCATATGTGCCCAAAATAGAGGATAGGAAGGGCTTCAGCTGATTCCAATGGGGCCTTTAAACAATATGCTCCTTTTATCTGGGTCCTATTCAGTCTTCTCTTGGTGTAGTCTTATTTGTAAAGAAATGCTTAATACCCCTTTTTGTGGTACTGAGCCTACTGTATTCCAAAATTCCATATCATTGGTATAAAAACTGTGAAGTCTCATTCTTCTACTCTTTTTGGAAAAAAAAATTCCAAGAAATTACCTAGACACATTATATGGATCTCCTCCTGGTCCTGGTACTTTGGATATCTCATAAAACATCTTACTTTGATGTGAGCCTTGATGATATCTCTTTGATGAACAGTTGGTAAGGTGCCGCTTTTGGCCTCAGTTTGGTGTGATATATGTTTCTCTCTTCTTTTAATAGTGGGCTTGTGCCTGGAAATGCTCATATACAGCCTTAATAACATCAGATTGAGCCTTAAAGAATATCAGATGATGTTTCATTGAAGAATAGTGGTCTTGCTATCTCTTTTATTCCTTCTATTAGTATTGGAGCATCTCATCCCATCACTGATGGTATACAGATGTACAACTCTCTTTTTCTGTAACTCAAAGGACCTTTCCTTATATTTACCATGAGATCGTGGATTGGACTCCACCTTTTCATAGGCAAACAGCTTTATAACCTATACAACAAATTGCTCTGTTCTTGGTCTCATTCTAGAAAGGCCTTTATTTTAAACTATTTTATTCCCTTCTCCAAAAACACAAATAACCCACCTCTAAGAGTAAAACTAACTCCTGGGCAGATTCTTACATTTTCTCTACACCTAGGAAGCATTTGAAACTTCATCCCTATATTCTGGAAGAACATTTTCCTGTTCCTGGAAATCATGTCAGAACTGCAAATATCAAGTTTATCTGTCTGTGATCCTAGAGCAAATGGACTTTGTTCCTGAGTACCTGTAGGAATTACTAGCCTGAGAGAACCACAAACCTATTGGAAAATTTTATGACAAAAGCTATGTACTTCCAAGTTTTAGATAAATTTTACTATGATGATTGGGGGAAAAAAAAAACTATTGCCAAAATATAAGGATAAAAAAAGATTAAAAGTTAAAGGGAGGGGCGCCTGGGTGGCTCAGTTGGTTGAGCATCCAACTGCGGCTCAGGTCATGATCTTGCGGTTCGTGAGTTTGAGCCCCGCGTTGGGCTCTGTGCTGACAGTTCAGAGCCTGGAGTCTGCTTCGTATTCTGTGTCCCCTCTCTCTCTGCCCCTCCCCTGCTCTCACTCTGTCTCTGTCTCTCTCAAAAATAAAATAAACATTAAAAAAAAAGTTAAAGGGAAAAAATAAGAAAATATATCCCTGAAAAATACTATACTAAAGTAATAATAAGGATTTTTAGAAATAAAATAGAAAATAACATAAAATTGAAAAAATATATGAAACCATGAATTAGTTTTTTGAATATACTAATAAAATTTACAGGCTTCTGGAAAACTTGGTTACTACAAAAAATAAAAGCTCAAAAATGCTAGAAATGGAGAATGAGATGTAATTCAGATTCAGTAGAATTTTAAAAGATAATAAGGAGATACTCTGAAATTCATATGCCAATAAAAGAGACATGAATTATAAAATCCACCAAAAACTGACTATGGAAAAAATGTACCAAAACGGACTATAGAAAAAGAAAACGTGAGTAGTCCAATAACCCTTAAATAAATGGAAGTGAAATTTAAAAAAATCTTCCCACAAAGAATATTAAATGGTCTAGTTGACTAATTTTTCTGATTACCCAAAATATCCCTATCTTAAAAAATTATTCTAGAAGGAAATGTATATAACTTTTATTAAGAGGACAGCATAACTTTGATTTCAAAACCTAACACAGATAAAACAAGAAAGAAATCAATTGATGACAAAGAGACCCTGCAAGAATTTGCCTAAAGGACATCCTTTACAGTAAATCTGTTTGCATTCAGAGAACATATATAAAGACTTTAGCATACATTCATTCCACCCCACTTACACATTACTGTCATCAGATATTTTAGTGTAACCTTAGTTTTCTTGATTCTCAAAACCTTCTGTTACTTTATCCGGTGTTCACTAAGATTTACCCACATACTTGTTACTTTCTTTACTTCTCATTTTTTCACTCCCAGATTCTCCTTCCAGGATTACGTTTCTTCCACTTAAAATATATTCTTTAGATTTCCCTTTAGTGAACTCTTTATGATGACAAATTCTTTTAGTTATTTTCTTTTTATCTAAGAGTGCCATTCTGCCTTTATTCTTGAAAAAGCTTTCCAAACAAATAGTTATTTTCTCTCAATACATGGTAGGCAGAATAACACCGCCTCCAAAAATGTCCACGTCCTAATACCAGGAACTAGTGAATAGGTTACATTACATGGCAAGAGGAAGTTTGCAAACGTAATTAAGGTTATTGATCTTAAAAAAGGGAGGGCGGGAGAGAGTATCTTGGAGTATCCAGGTAGTCCAATCTAACCCCAAGAGCCTTTACAAGCAGAGAAAGTCAGAGATAATGCAGTAGAAGAGGGAGAGAGATGTAGCAAAGAGGAAGACGGAAAGATTTGTGCATGAAAAGAATTGGAGACTGTTGCTGGCTCTGGAATCTAGAGACCCATGTTCAAGGAGCAGAGGCAGGTCTTCAGGATCTGAGGGCATCCCCCAGCTGGTTGTCAGCAGAGAAACAGAACCCCACTCCTACAACTGCAAGGGACTGGATTATTCCAACCACCACAGTGCACTTAGAAGTGGATTCTTCCCGGTAAGAAGCCACCTGGCTGACAGTTTGGTTTTAGCCTTGTAAAACTCAGGCCAGAGAAATTGGCTGTCAGCCTACACCTCTGACCCACAGAATCAGGAGAGCGTACATTTATGTTATTCTAAGCTGCTAAAATGTGTGGTAATTTGTTGTGACAGCAGTAGAAAACCAATACATTGATAACAGCATTCCACTGATGCCTTTCAGTTTTGCTATTGAAAAACAAGCTCTCGGGGCGCCTGGGTGGCTGGGTCGGTTAAGTGTCCGACTTCGGCTCAGGTCATGATCTCACCGGTCTGTGGGTTCGAGCCCCGCATCGGGCTCTGTGCTGACAGCTCAGAGCCTGGAGCCTGTTTCAGATTCTGTGTCTCCCTCTCTCTGTGACCCTCCCCCGTTCATGCTCTGTCTCTCTCTGTCTCAAAAATAAATAAACATTAAAAAAATAATAATAAAAAAAAAAGAAAGAAAAACAAGCTCTTGCGCTAATGATGATTTTTTAAGCCATCTCCCCCCCCAACTCCCTCCAACCCCCCCCCTTTTAGGTCTTGTCTTTGTCTTTGATATTCTGTGGTTTTATTTTTATACGTCTACATGTGGATTTCTTTTAATTTGTCCTGCTGGGAAATTGATCATTTCTGAGTGAGAAAGTGATGACTTTCGTCAGTGTTGGAAAATTTTGAGCCCTGACATTTTTCAAACACAATCACTGCCCCCTCCTTTCCTTCCTCCTTTTCTGGAATTCCTATTTAGCATATGTTGTACCTATTGACTCTATTTCATTTTTCTTAACCTCTCTTTCACATTGTCCGTCAGGGACTTCTATGGACACTTTTTTTTTGGACATATCTTACAATTCATCCGTTCACTATGTAGCAGCTTCTAATGTGCTTTTAAAATCATCTATTGAGAGGCGACTGGCTGGCTCAGTCAGTAGAGCACGGGACTCTTGATCTTGGGATCGTGAGTTCAAGCCCCTCCCCCCCCCACCCCCCCCCCTACCCCCCGTTGCCTGTGAAGCCTACTTAAAAAAAAATCATCTATGGCATTCTCATTTCAATTACTCTATTTTTTAACTTATTTTTAGGAGTTTTATTGTTTCTTTTTTTAAGTTTATTTATTTACTTTTGAGAGAGAAAAAGAGCGAACACGAGTGGGGGAGGGGGAGAGGGAGGGGGGAGAGAGAATCCCCAGCAGGCTGTGTGCTTTCAGCGTGGAGCCCCACACAGGGCTCGATCCAACAAACCCTGAGATCATGACCTGAGTTGGAAACAATCAGTTGAAGACGCTTAACTGATTGAGCCATCCAGGCACCCCAAAGTTTTATTGTTTCTATTTTAAAGCCATTTGGTTACTTATAATAGCCTTGCTCTTTTCAAATATTGTGAATCCTCTTTTCATTTCTCTGAAAAAAAATTCTTATTTATATACTGTAATTGAAAAATCAAACATCTATATTAATGTAGGTCTGGCTCTTTTTGTTGTTGTTTTGGCCCTTTCTCAAAGGGCTTTATTTCCTTTTGTTCCACATGGGTTTTGTTTTTGTTTGGTTTTGTTTTGTTGACTGCGTACATACATCTTAGAACTTTATCTGTGGAAATGCTCTGAGGCCTTTGAAATTGTTTCTTCCACAGAGAATTTTACTTTTCTCTGAGTAAAGAGCCGCTTTGATCAAAATCCTTGACCTGGAGATTTTTTTTTTTTTTTAATCCCCCAAATAGTGTGAATCCAGACTACAAGTTCGCGTGAGCGCCATCTTGTGGCGCACATTTTCCTGTATTGGGGCCAAAGACCAAGACAGGCGGTTTTCCTTCCAGCCTTCTGGGTTGGAAGTTTGGATTTATTTCTAGCCCATCCTTGTACCACAGGTGTAATTCTTTAGAGCCCTAACTTTGTGCTGGCAGGCCTCTCTTTAGACTCTGCAGACCCTCCGCTTCGGGCACGTTCTGGACTTGGTTTTAATTCAGCAGTGCCATGCAAGGTTCTGAAAACCATAGCTCCTTTTCATCTGGTTTAGCAAATGCCCTCCTGGTAAAAGGCTTCCTCTTGGGTTTCTCCTTTCACTTGGTTTATAGCTCCTTATTCTCTTGCCAGCTCATTAGAGCCTTTAATAAGATGTTGTCTATAATTTATGCACTGTTTTCAGCTGTTTTCAGAGAGGGCCAATCAGGGTACCCCATATCTGGCACACTGCTGGAAATGGAAGTTCCAAGCTCTCTTGCCCTTTTACAGGATTAATTTTCCAAGGGGAGCACAAGCTACCACCTGCCTTTTCCCCTCTCTCTCTTGGGGTATCTTGTAAGATAATAGGACCCAGCAAGATGGGAGTCTTGGCCCACACTCCAAAAATTAGGAGAGGCTTCTCTGCTTCAAGCTGCTGGTCCTGCCCGTCCCCTCTACTGAGCCCCAGTCCCACTGTTCCCTTTGTGCCTGACATTCCTACTGTGCCTCCCTGCAGCTCTGAATCTTCCCCCACCCCGCTGTTCCTCTGACCCCAGTCAGTCCAGCCTGAATCTCATACTTGGCACACAAATGGGTTCCTGACTGCACTTGATCTGTCATTGCCTGTTTCTTTTCTGGGATCTCCTGCTAACTTCCCCTTCTCTCCCAATATTCCTCAGGACAAACACTGCCAATTCTGTACCCTAACTTGTGCTAGAACCAAGTGCTGACAACAGTAGGTTCCAGAATGCAGCATGTGGTAAGAAAGAAAGCACAAACTTTGAGACCAAAAATATCAAAGTTTGTATCCCAGATCTTACCCCCTTAACTGAATTGCCACTTACATGCCCTAAGTCTCCATTTCCTCCTTTGTAAATACATCTTTGTCAGATTATTCTAAGTACCAGAGATGATGGGTGTAAAGAATCAAATGCTGAGGCACCTGGGTGGCTTAGTCAGTTAAGCATCTGACTATTGGTTTTGGCTTCAGGCATGATCTCATGGTTTTGTGAGTTCGAGCCCTATATCCAGCTCTGTGCTGACAGTGCAGAGTCAGCTTGGGATTTTCTCTCTCTCCCTCCCTCTCTCTGCCCCTCCTCCCCCCTCAAAATAAATAAATAAACTTAAAAAAAAAGAATCTAATGCAAAATAGGTGGTTAATCAGGTACCAAATGGCTGGAAGAATACGAACAAAGTTTTCTGTGTTTGGGACTATGTCACTCTATACCTTGAAGACTGGACTTTGAGAAATTGCACAAAGAATGGAAATCTGCTGCTAGATGTTGGCTCTGGTATAGGAAAGTGGAACGGACTCCGTGAGGCCAAAATGGAACGTGGACTAAAGCAGTGTGTACAAAGGGCTGACAATAAACTCAAAACTCAGAATGGGGTAGGAGAGAAGTTAGATCAGGTCTAGTAAACAATGTTACAGAAATTTCTTACATTACTCCTCCCTCACCACTTGCAGGAATTACCAGTGATGATGAAAATAATAATAATAATAATAATATCTAACTATGTTGCTGTTCTAAGCTCTTTCCTAAATTAACTAATCTATCTCTAACCACAATTCCATGATTCGGGTAATGCTATTGTTAGCATCTTACAGATGAAGGCATTAAAGCATGAAGAAATTAAGAAGCTTGTCCAGGATTAAGCAAAGAACAGAGCAGCCTGGCTCCAGAATCCAAGCCCATAGCCACTTTGATATAAGAAGCGTATGCTATCCCGTTCTTATCAGAATTCCCACCGACAGAGCATCACAGGAAGCCACTATTAATTGTCAGAATTAATACATGAAACAGTATCTAATTTCCATCTTTGGCCCAGAGACTCCTGGCTTATAGTTTTGCTCTGGTGAAGTGCATTGATGGAAGAAATAGACCCCCGATGTCTTTAGGCCTTATATTATTTGTAGCTTTTTTAATTTTTTTTATTTTATTTATTTATTTTTTTTTATTTTTGGGACAGAGAGAGACAGAGCATGAACGGGGGAGGGGCAGAGAGAGAGGGAGACACAGAATCGGAAACAGGCTCCAGGCTCCGAGCCATCAGCCCAGAGCCTGACGCGGGGCTCGAACTCACGGACCGCGAGATCGTGACCTGGCTGAAGTCGGACGCTTAACCGACTGCGCCACCCAGGTGCCCCTGTAGCTTTTTTTAATATATTTACATTAACTAATAGTCATTAGTTATAACAGTTCTAATAATAACTAATCATATTAGTTATAATCATAATAGTAACTAACATTAACTCATAGTAAAGGATAAGAGGCACTCCTGGAGAACTTTGGCCTTACCTCAGTCATGGGACCTACCCCACCCTGTCACCTGTATGAGTTTATGTCTCTGGTTCTCATAGTGGATGTGCACTTCTCAAAGGCTCATAGCGACAGTTCCCTGTTCTTCAGGGGTTTTTTTCTTTTGTTTGTTTTTGTCCCTGGGCCTCTCACAGGTTCTATCCCACCCATATAACACAATAATCATTTTAAATGCATCATTTTAAAAAGCAATAATAGCTAGCATTTTGTTCTATACCTTCAATGTGCTGAGCCCCATACTAGATGCATCCTATTTTTTTTTTTTTCTAACTCTTACAACAACCCCGTGTGCTGGCATTATTCTCATTTTATGGATATGGTGCCGGGATATGAAATAATAGTCCTAGATTAAATAGCAAGTGACTCGGCAAGGATTTATACCTAGATCTAGATGGCCCATATACCTGCATTCTGTCCTATGACATCAAGAAGAGGTGCTAGATAAACATTTATGAAATGAATAAATTTGGCCACCTGCTTCATTATACACATGCTTCTCAGCTGCGTTCTATGGTTGCCTTTTAACGAACCTGGTCAAGACTGCAGTGGATGGAGTGACCCAGGTGATATTTACAGTTACTACTCTGCATCCTGGGAGGGAAGACTGGGTTAGAAACTTGTGTCTGGCATCTAAGATTAGAGACTGAGAAGGACTCAGGGCCTTGGGAGTGTGAGCCAGGCCTCCCCCAGCCCCCAGTCAGGCTGGGCTGGGAAGAATCCTCTCCACTGCCCCATGCCTATTGGATTCATGCTGGCCTTGGCCGTGAAACCAAAGCTCCACCTCTGTCGTTACCACTTTTTGCCTACTGATCACTATGCCGTTTTCACCATCTGATTCTCTCCCACACTGGAGCACAGAAAAGGGATTTCAGTCTGAATGCTGGAAATACATATGTTTTCAATTGCTTAGGTACACAAAAGAGACCCAAGTAGAACTTGGTAAATTTTTGCATCCAGCGATTATAATCGAGTATAGACAGTGTTATCGAAGGGAGAGAGCATGGGTTTTTGAGTCAGACAAAACTGGGTTCCTATCCTGGATTTCCTGCTTGCTAGTCATGAAACGGGTGGCAAAATATTGAACTTCTTTGAGACAAAGTGTCTCATCTGTAGAATGGGCATAATAGTACCTGTTAAAAATAAAATCCAAGGATGCGTGTAAAGTGTCAAGCATTTTAATAAATCTTATTTCTTTTCCTTCATCTTGTCTCCCAAACAGAAAGAATCTGAGAACTGACATTCATTCAAAAATATAAAAGTAGGAGTCAAATTTGCTTGAAAATCTAATTTTAACTCAAATCATACAACTCTTTCTTAGATTGGGAGACTATGGGGTGGAAGAGATAAAAATTTAGTTACTTGTGTCTTGATCAATATTTCTTTTCAGGAGGAAAAAAAGTAATTTCAATATTATCTACAGAAGTAGGTTTTAACATTCATACCACAAGGGACTTCTTTTCATTAATTTTCAAAGATAATCCCACTTTTAGATAAAAATCTCCCTGTCAAACCACAGTTATCAAGTAATAATTCAGTTTCTTGTCTTTGTTAAGCAACAACAAAATCAAATGACTACTAGAGCTTTTAATTGGCGTGTATCCCCCATGATACATGGGGGTGCTTCGCTTGTAGCACCCAAGCGAAGGTGCTGTGTGTTAGTTCTTTGAATTGCCTCTTCTTGGTTCTTGGACCTCTGTTTATACCTTTACTGACTCCCACAAGGATCCATAGAAACCAGTGGGATTGGAATTTGATTCGGGAGAGATGTTCAGGCAGTGAACTTCCATCTACAGCTCAGGGGACCAAAATTGGACAAGATTTCCTTTCCTGTTACACAGAGCAATTGCTGGGTCTGGTCCTCGAAACAAAAAGGACTCTGTTTTGTATGGTTACCACATGGCCCCTTCGTCTCTCGTTGGAATTTGACAAGCAAATTGGCATTTGTGTTGCTGAGACTGTCATAGAATAGTGATTGTTAATTATACCCTAGATGTCCTGCCTCATTCTGTCATGGATGCATTATGCTAAATGTGTACAGTGAGCAAAAGATCTTAAATTTGATTTCAAGTTGCATATCCAGAATGCTACCAGACCCGCCCCAGGGCAGAGAGCTCTGGAATCAGCCTGTGAGGAGCTGTGTTCCAGAATTCCTGGTTCTTAGACCAGGAAGTATTCAAAAGGTCCAGCAGGTGTCAGTAAGAATTCTTTGATTGTCTCCAAGTCGAGTACGAACACAGCAAATTACCTCACCCCCTGCCCTGAAGAGCTGTCTCCAGACGGGGCATTGTGTGAGCTGTAACTACTTCAGAGACAGCATTTTCCATAAGGATCTACTCCTCTAATTGGTAAAATTCTGACCTTTCATCTCAACCCCAAAGCAGGATGAATGAAGCAGTCTCAATTATAAAAAGCCTTCAAGGGACGAGCACATGAATAGGTGGTTGCTTCTAAAAATAAATCTAGTCTGTGTCGGCTCTGGTTTCCCCTGTGTTGCCCGCCTGGATTGCTTCTCAGCAACTTCAATCTCTTACCCTGCGGGCTTAATGCCGCTAAAGTCGGGACCAGGCATTAAGTTTACTGCGGCTTTAGAATCAGCAACCAGGGACAACATGCCATGATTGCTGTAAGTATGCTGATACACTCCTCTAAACATCTTTTTGATTAGTTTTGGGATACTGCGCGTATTAAGAAAAGTATAGAGGGGCGCCCGGGTGGCTTAGTCGGTTAAGTGTCCGACTTCAGCTCAGGTCATGATCTCGTGGTCCGTGAGTTCGAGTCCCTAGTCGGGCTCTGTGCTGACAGCTCAGAGCCTGGATCCTGTTTCGTATTCTCTCTCCCTCTCTCTGTGCCCCTCCCCTGTTCACACACACCCTCTCTCTCTGTCTCCCTCAAAATAAATAAACATTAAAAAAAAAGTGTACAGAATAATAAACAATCACCCACCTGTTCACTACCCAGATTTAACAATTAGTAAGATTTTACCATAAATACTGCAGGTCTCTTATTTTATTATGAATGAACTAAAGGTCTCATATATTCCTCCTCAACCCCATTCCCTTCCCTTCCTTCTCTGGACAAGCATTATCTCACAGTTCATGTGTATTCTTCCCACCTATATCGATTGCCGGGGGGAGAGGGGGGTGCCATTATAAAATGCCACAGATTGGTTAGCCTAAATGACAAAAAGTTATTGCCTCCCATTTCTGGAGTCTCAACATCAGAGACCAAGATGTCGACAGAGCCACGCTCCCTCTGAAGGCACAAGGGAAGGATTTGTTCCAGGCTTCTGATAGTGTAACTCCAGGCTCATGTGGTGTTTGCCCCAGGTGCCTGTCTCTGTGTCCAAATTTCTGAGATCACCAGTCATAGTAAATAAGGGGCCCACCCTACTCCAGTATGACCTCATCCTAACCAATTACGTCTACAATGACTCCATTTCCAAATAAGGTCATGTTGCAATACTAGGGTTAGGATTTCAACATATGAATTTGGAGGGGGGGGGCAAAATTTAACTCATAACACTATCCATGAATTAATATTTAAATTATAATTTTTTCCACAGACATTTATAGTATTTTGTGTACATCAACGTTTATATAAATGACATCGTAGGTATCTTGTATAACTTGTTTTAATCCAACAGTATGTTTTTAAGATGCATCAACATGGCAAATTTGAGGTACTTTGTTTATGGTACTTCCCTGTATGAATGTACCACTATCCTCTCTATACTAACATTCAAAATATCTACAAGGCTCCGGGGGCCTGGGTGGCTCAGTGGGTTGGGAGTCTGACTTTTGATTTAGGCTCAGGCCATGATCTCACAGTCATAGGATCAAGCCTCACATGGGGCTCCACGCTGACCTGAGGCCTGCTTGGGATTGTCTCCCTCTCTCTTTGCCCCTCCACTGCTTGAGCTCTCTTTCTCAAAATAAATAAATAATCATTTAAAAATATATATCTACAAGGTTCAAAATGTCATCTGATTAGTAAGTAATAACAGATACATGAGTCTTGGGCTTGAACTACATGAGCTCTCTGGTTCAAGTCCTTGCCAAGATTATGTGGATCTTGAATTGCATTTTGTGATCCTGCAGTTTCACGATGTCAGGCCTGATATGTTGGGGAGTATCACTAAGCAACAAAGGAGAGAGGGAAGATATTTTAATTGATGAATAAGCATTTAAGACCTGAGTTTGGTTTGAGAGAGTCCTGGGGTGACAGCTGGGGGTCCCCA
Organism: Neofelis nebulosa; assembly: GCF_028018385.1. Taxonomy (NCBI): domain Eukaryota; kingdom Metazoa; phylum Chordata; class Mammalia; order Carnivora; family Felidae; genus Neofelis; species Neofelis nebulosa. The sequence goes on along the minus strand of NC_080791.1, from coordinate 71,539,057 downwards.
GCCCACGGGACATGCCTGTAGGAGGAAGGCAGAGAGACTGAAGATGAGCTCTGTGTCCCAGGTCCTGACTCTTCTGAATTGGTCTTTGGGGCAGGAGATTGACCCCACCGCCCTTTGATCAACAGTTATGGTGAGCATCCAACCCTACAAAAGGGAGTTAAATAGTAATGTGAAATCTGCAGAAAAGCTCCCAAGTCTCTTACAAGTGAGCAGTCCTGAGCCTCATCTACTTCTCTGGGGTCTCCCTTGCCAAGGGTTTTAGCCATGACTCACTTGAGATTCAGCAAAGTGAAGGAAGCCTTGATCCTAAAGGTAGAAGATACAGCACAGCTGAGGGGCGTGTGTGTGGACAACCATGGGCAGGAGAGGGAGGCCAACCAGCACATGGACGTACTCCACAAGGCCATCAAACTCAGGTGCCAGGAGGTAGACAAGGACATGGCCATCCTGGCCAAGTTCTTAGAGAAAGTGCAAATGTCCACTGGTCATTTGACTGAGAGCTGCCAGCATGGATGGAGTCATAGGAACCTTCCTGAGGAGCAATTTCAGAGAAAGAGATGTTGACTGCCTTCACCCAGGACCATTTTCTTCCTGTTTGGTGACATATCATCTGACATTCGTGAGCATCTTCTGCTTTTGTGTACCTTCACCTTTATCACTGTCTGAAGGACCCGAATAAGAGAGCTCCATGTCACTCCCAAATACGGGATCCCTTGAGTAAAATGCTGGAAAATCAGATCGGACTTGTCTTCTGGAGGTGAGTAATGAGGTTGAATGTGAAAGACCTCCACTTTCCTTGCCTGCTATATGGGCCTTTAAAATGTCTTGTTCAAAGCTAGAAATTCTCTCTAAAGACCTCCATGAGGAAAGTGCCAACCAGGTACAAGGCAATGAATGACCCCAGATGAGTCAAATGAACCACCCTTGGTCATAACCAACCATCTAAATGGAACTCTCCAGATGAACTTTTAACTTTAGAAATACTTTAAACATATAGGTAAGTTATTGCTACATTTTAATATGCAGACTAAAGAACAAATTTTTCAAAGACCATTGAAAATTAGCCTCCCCCTCCCCGACCTTGCACCTCAAGGGACTAGTCGATTTAGCAGAAAGCACAGCACAGCTGGGGGGCAGCGGGGGCAGCCAAGATGGAGCTGAAAAACAGCCCTGAAAGCTTTTCCTCTCCCAGCCTTCCGTGAGGGCAGAAGCCAGAGGAGTCTCACTCACAAGTAGTCACTCCTACATCCCCACTGTCAAAGTGGTCACCATGGCCTGCACCAAAATGAGAGATGACTGAAAGGTTGACAGTGGGACACAGCTGCAGTGGGGCTGATTCAGTCTCAGAGTGGGGAAGAGAGGGGCATGGACTTTAAAGAAAACACCATGTAAATGACAAGAGTCATTTTTTTATGTGATCCAAAATTTGAAAATATGCAAATAGCCCTTTATGGATTTTTCTATGGATTTCTATTTGGACTCCATGGTTTCTTTTGAGGGTCTTAAGTCTGAAACAATCTCCCTCTCTCTCTCTCTCTTTCACACACACACACACACACACACACACACACACACACCTCTCTAATTTCTGCTTTCATCAGTCATGTGTAGCCTCAAATGCTATAGAGAAATTACATATAAAAATCACAGGGAAGGAGACTGTAAGACTGCAGACATAAATAGGATCTCTACAAAGGGACCATCAGAAATCTCTAACGAAAAGGAATTTTAAAACAATTGTTTTCAAAGGTTGTCATTGCTTTAAAAATGGAATTGATAACACAGAGTGTCTACTTTGATTTGTCTTTGATGCTTTATTCTGAAACTAGATGAAGGAGTAGCTGTTTTAGAGGTGTTGGTGGTATTGATCAGGAAATGCCCAGGATTTCTGTTTTGATTAAGTTATATTTCACCATCTCATTCCTATTCTTTCTCCCTGAAATAATCTTCATATCTATTATTGTAATTTTAACAAATGAATAACTAAGCTCATGCATCTGTGCTTAACAGTTATGTAATTAAAAATGAAAACTATTTTTTTCAAGTAAAGAGAAAGTTCAGAATTTGCCAAAACATTGTATTTATATTTTTAAAATCAAGCTGGTGTTTGAGCTTACGTGTATGTGGATGCAATAAAACACACGTGCCCCAAAGTGGAATGATCATGGCTTGGGTGTCAGATAGTCTTTGCTTAGATCTTGTCTTCTGTTACCAGTTACATGGCATTGGGCAAGATGTAAAGTCTCTCTGAACCTCAGTCCTTATTCATACAAAGGGATTAATAAAGGCTATTTAACAGGGTTGTCTTAGAAATGCAGTGAAGTCATGTATGTTACAGTGCCTGGCACAGAGCAGGTTCTCCAACAAAGGATAGTAGTTGTTATTTCGTGGACCCAAGTCCTAGCTCTTCCATTAATTTGCTTTGTAATTCTAGACCAGTCTTTTTACTCCTAAGTGTAGGGTGTAGAGATGGGACTAGATAGTCCCTACATCCTTTGCAGGATTAAAGTCTGTTTCTAACACACTATGGGTTTATACATGAGGCACTATCAAGAGGGACCAGGTAATCTGAATACATGCAAAGGTGGGATCTGGGACTTCAACTGCGGCCACATTTCTTATCTGTCACTAGGCTTTATTCTAAGCCCTTTCCAGGTCTTAACACGTTTAATTCTGACAATTCTGTGATTAAGATGCTATCCTTCTCCCCTCTTACAGATGAGGACACTGAGGCACAGAGAGGTTATGTGTCTTGTCCAAAGTCACACAGTGAGGAAGCAGTAGAACCAGGATTCAAACTGAGATAGGTTGCGGAGCTTGTATTTGTTTTACCTGTTGTGCTTTGCAGCTTTTCTAAGGGCTTTGGCTTATTGACAACCAAAATCACAAGTAATCCCAGCACTTACTCATTTTTACCTTCCTTTCCTGAGCCTGGGGCAGACCCTCATGGTATGTTCGCTGGAGGATTATGGTTCTATGAAAGTCCGGAACTGTATCTACCTTCTCGTAGGTGCCTTGTGCTGACTGCCTGCTTTCTTCCTAATAAATGTCTGAAGTCAGACAGGTGTGGTTTCAGTCCCCACATCTGTATTAATTATTCGGTTTTGGCAACATTACTTAACCTCTCCAAGCCTCATTTCCACATCTGTAATGGCAAATGCGAATATTAATACCGATAACTAATGTGCGAATGTGAGAATTGGGAGGGTTAATACACGTCATTTACTGCCTGCAGAAAGCACTCACTAAATCGGATCAGCACCAGCTCTGACCTTGGGGCAGACTTCAGGTGGAGCCACTGAGCTTTGAAGAAAGTCTCCTTCCCCCCCCTCCCCTTGTTCTGAGTCTCAGAGTGGGATTCCCCACCCCAGAGGCCCAGAAGCTGTCACAGATGCAGCCAAACACACAGTCTGTGCTGCAGGCTGCTGGAGAATCCAGGGGCTTTGAGGGTCTTATCAGCTGAGACTGTGTCCCGCCCTCCTGCCTCCACCCTTTACAGCCTAGAGAGGAAGGTCATGGAGCTCCCCTCGATCACCGGGTTCTAACTGTAAATTCCATCCACAGCCTGATGCCACCCTTTCATCCCGCTTGCAAACGTTCTTTTTCAAAAGTTCTGTCTGTCTGAATAACCTGATTTAAAAACAGACAACAAAAAAACAGACCCTTCCAGCCTTTGGCCTGAGTTTTCTACTTTGTGTCGAGCTTCTTTTTCTTCCTCTTCCTCTTTCACTTATTAATAAAGTTTCCCTTCTGTGCAACAGCATGCATTTGTAGGTGTTACAAAAGATATTGTTAGAGGTACGGGAATTATTCCAAAGTTGAATATAGCCAGAGGAAAGACATGACTGAGCTGCAGGTCCCCCAAGGCAGAGCGCTCTCGCCCAGAATCTTACGTGGAAGCTTCCATTGTGCCATGAGTCCCAGCGCCTTTGAATAGGCTCTTGGTTCCCTCAGTCTTAGGTCTTCTTCCTATCCTTCCTTCCTTCCTTCCTTCCTTCCTTCCTTCCTTCCTTCCTTCCTTCCTTCCTTCCTTCCTTCCTTCCTTCCTTTCTTCTTCTTCTTCTTCTTCTTCTTCTTCTTCTTCTTCTTCTTCTTCCTTCTTCTTCTTCTTCTTCTTCTTCTTCTTCTTCTTCTTCTTCTTCTTCTTCTTCTTCTTCTTCTTCTTCTTCATTCTTCCTATCCTTTATTATTAAGACTTCATTTGTTTAGCTTAAGGTTCACAGCAAAATGGAGGGGAAGGTACAGAGATTTCCCACATACACCGTGTCCCCACACATAAGCAGCCTCCCCATTGTCAACATCCTCCACCAGAGGGGCACATTTGATAAGGCTACACTGACACACCATCATCACCCAAGGTCCCCAGTTTCCACTGGAGTTCACTCTTGGTGTTTTCCATTCCATGGGTTTGAACAAATGTATAATAACATGTATCCACCATATGGTATCATACAGAGTATCTTCACTGCCCCCAAATCCCCTGCACTCTGCCTGTTCACCACTCTCACCCCAACTCCTGACAACTAGTGATCTTTTTACTGTCCGTGGTTTTGTTTTTGCCAGAATGTCATATAATTGGGATCATACAATATATAACCTTTTTGGATTGGCCTCTTTCACTTAGTAATATGCATTTAAAGTTCCTCCTGGTCTTTTCATGGGTTTACAGCTCATTTCTTTTTAGTGCTGAATAGCATCAATGGTCTGGATACACTAATTTATTGATCAACTTACCTACTGAAGGCCATGTTACTTCCAAGTTTTGGTCATTATGGGTAAAGCTGCTACGATCATCCATGTGCAAGTTTTTGTGTGGTCATGGTCTTAACTCCTTTGAGTAAAAACTAAGGTGCATGATTGCTGGATTGTATGGTAAGAGTATGTTTAGTTTTGTAAGAAACTGCCACACTGTCTCGTGAGGTGACTGGTACCATTTGCATTCCCATCAGCAATAAACAAAAGTTCCTGCTCTCCACATCCTCGCCAGAATTGGTGTCAGTGTTCCAGATGTGGGCCATTCTGATAGGCGTGTAGTAGTATCTCATTGTCGTAATTTGAATTTCCTTATGACATGATAGAGCATCTTTTAATTTGCTTACTTGTCATCTACACACCTTTTTGCTGAGGCATCTGTTCAGGTCTTCGGCTCACTTTCTAATAAGGCTGTTTATTTTGTTATTGTCAAATTCTAAGAGTTCTTTGTGCATTTTGGAGAATAGACCTTTACCAAATGTGTCTTTCACAGAATTCTCTCCCAGTCTTGGCTTGTCTTCTCATTCTCTTGGCATTGTCTGTCGCAGAAGTTTTTGATTTCAATGAAGTCCAGCTTATCCATTATTTCTCTCATGGATCATGACTTTGATGTTGTAACTAAAAAGCCATCATCATCACACCCAAAGCCATCTCAATTTTCTCCTATATTATCTTCTAAGAGTTTTATAGTTTTGTGTTTTACATTTAGCTGTGTGATCCATTTTGAATTCATTTTCGTGAAGGATATAATCTGTGTCTAGATTTCTTTGTTTCTTTTTGCATGTGGGTGTCCAGTTATTCCAGGGCCATTTGTTGAAAAGATTATCTTTGTTCCACTTTATTGTCTTTGCTCCTTCGTCAGAGATCAATTGACTATATTTGGGGGGGGGGGTGTATTTCTAGGCTTTTATTCTGTTCGCATCATCTACTTGTCTATTCTTGTACCAATACCACACTGTCCTGATTGCTGTAGCTTTGCAGAAAGCTTTGAAGTCAGGTAGTGTCAGTCTTCCAATTTTGTTCTTCTTCAGTATCGTGTGTTTACCTTTCGTCACTTGTTGATACTTGTACTAATTGTGCGAAAGCCATGGTAGGCAAAATTGTACCTTAGTATGATCAAGGTAGCACCAGGCCATTCTTATACTCATCGTATTCATTACTGCCTCCACTTTCAACTACCAATTTCACTTAGAAATATCCCTGATGAGGTAGTAAAAAATGGTGAACAGTTAAATACTGACCCTTTAGGAGGTGTCTTCTTTTCATGGTCTGAGTGCTGGCATGAGAATTTCACTTAAGGCACTTCCGCTGTGGGCTGAACTAGGATGGGTGTCAGTTTCAAGAAAAAAGCACTTGTGTGATTGTTTGAATTGCAAAGGGAACTCATTACTTCCCATGGAAGACTATTTTCACTTGAGAGAATAATTGACAGAAAAACTATGGTTACCGAGACTGAAGTATTTGGCAGACATCGTCACAAAAACAAACAAAGTGAGCTTGTTTCCTCAAGGGAAACAACTGACAGTATTTGTTGCCAATGATAAAATTTGAGCTTTCAAGCCGATGAAGACATCAGGAGTGATATTAATAAATTCGTTAGGGGCGCCTGGGTGGCTCAGCCGGTTAAGCCGCCGACTTCGGCTCAGGTCATGATCTCGTGGTCCGTGAGTTCAAGCCCCGCATCTGGCTCTGTGCTGACAGCTCAGAGCCTGGAGCCTGTTTCGATTCTGTGTCTCCCTCTCTCTGACCCTCCCCCGTTCATGCTCTGTCTCTCTCTGTCTCAAAAATAAATAAACGTTAAAAAAAAATTTTTTTTAAATAAAAAAATAAAATTTGTTATCATATGATGAAAGGTGTCAACATTTGGATAATTTGCATAACTCAGTGAGATATATCAAAAATCTTGTTCCTGGGGCATCTGAGTGGCTCAGTTGGTTGAGCAACCGACTTTGGCTCAGGTCATGATCTCACGGTTTGTGAGTTCGAGCCCCACATCGGGCTGTGTGCTGACGATCAGAGCCTGGAGCCCGCTTCGGATTCTGTGTCTCCTTCTCTCTCTGCCCCTCCCCTGCTCAGAGACTCTCTGTCTCTCAAAAATAAGTGAACATTAAAAAAAAAAATGTTTGCAATCGTATTCCTTCTTTTTCCTGAAAGTTGAAGCTTGGTATCAGCACTCAGAAGACCTTGGTCTGACTCCAGGGCCTGCCATTTACTTGCTACTTCAGCTCCATGGTCAACTGTGAAAAATGAGTTTCCTCTGTTTTCTCATCTGTAAGATGGGTACAATACCTACCTCATAGAGTTGCATAATGACTGAATAAATCATATATGGCAATAAATATTAATGTATACTGATAAGGATATATAAAATGATATAAAAAGTGCTTGGCACATGGTAAATATTGTACAAGTGTTTTCTATTACTATGATTATCACCATTTTCTTCATCATCATTTTAGGTAGAAAGCCCCTGATATCACCATTCTCTAAGAGTATACGATTTCAGACCAAAGGCTCTGGTAATAGATATTTCTGGGTTCAGATCCTGGCACCACTTACTAGTTAGTGATCTTGGACAGTAATTTAATAATATAGTGACGTCTTACATGATTCTTATTAGAAATAAGTGAGATAATACATGTGAAATGCTTAGCTCAGGACATGATACATTAGGTTAACTCGTTTAGAATAGTAATATGAGTTCAAGAAATGCTTCTTGAATTGTATAAAATCATATCACAATGCGATGATATTAAGCCTCTCACAAGGATTTACAGATTCTTGTGACACTTTCAAGCAATGAGATGGATAAACCAGCTCTTAAAAACAAAAACAGGGGCGCCTGGGTGGCTCAGTCGGTTGAGCGGCCGACTTCGGCTCAGGTCATGATCTCACGGTCCGTGAGTTCGAGCCCCGCGTCGGGCTCTGTGCTGACAACTCAGAGCCTGGAGCCTGTTTCGGATTCTGTGTCTCCCTCTCTCTGACCCTCCCCCATTCATGCTCTGTCTCTCTCTGTCTCAAAAATAAATAAACGTTAAAAAAATTAAAAAAACAAAAACAAAAACAAAAAGCTCTGAATTATAACATCATCTAATTTCCGTGGTACGAATACTCCCACCACTACCAATTTCGAGCTACCAAAATGAGACCACTGAATGCAGAACTGGGGGCAAATTCTCACAATTGTCGCTTGCAAGCTGGTATTAGCAAGATGCAGCACACTGCTCCTTTAAAGTATACTTTTGAAAAGGTATCATTTACTAACGCCTCCTCTGAGGATCCTACTCACCAGGAAGTTACACAAGAGCAAAAAAGCCTAAGGAAACGGAGTTTCTGGGGACTTTGGAAATCTCTTTGACTTCTCACTAAACCCCTTAGAATTTGACCCATTCGTGCACTTGTGAAAACAATACGACTCTCCATGGAGTTTTAATAGTTGGAAAAGATTTTGTGACATGAAACCGTAGGAATTAAGAACTTACGTCTAAGATGTAATTTAATCTGAAAACACAAGACACATTTCGTATGATTTCATTTAGTATAGAATAAAAGCTTTCCTTCTAGTATGTTCTGTCCAACTATGAAATTTACTTAAAATCTTTTAGAAAGGAGCAAGCCAACTTAAAAAGAAAAAAAGTCAAAAGACTGCTGGGCAGTTAACATACGCTGGTTCCAAAGTGGAGGAAAAGTGAGGCAAGGTTACATAGTGAAAATAGAGAAAGCAAGATGAAGGGAAATCGCCCATGACAATCTGCCACATTAGTTACTATGCATTTCAACATCTGCAACTGAAAAGTCACAGAAGTCAAAAATAAAAACAAAAAAGACTCCTAGGACCACAGACTGCCTGATGTTACTAGAGTATTTAGCCCTTGTCCATTTCATGTAAAAAATAAATTAAGTATAAATAAAGAGGTGAGGGAGCTGACGGGTACTCAGGTTGATCGCAGGAATGTACTCAGAGGGGGCATGAGAAGGGGGCCAGATGGCTTTCCTCTCCCACCCTTCCTACACAAAGCTCTCCTCCATGTTGCTGCAGAGTAAGAAAGAGTCCACAAGCCGGGGCTGGACCAGTTGCTGGAAGTCGGAGTCCTGGAGGCCTTCCGGGCAAACTCCAGCCAGTCTACGCAGAGCAGCCTAGAGAGAAACAGAAGAAATGACGCAGGTCAGACCAGGCTCTGCTCAGGTGCATGTATTTCCTTCAACGGTCCTGGGAAGTACAAGTAGCTCATTTATTAGTCAATTTGAGCTAATCGTCACCTTGGTCACCTGACACCTTAGTCATATAGTCCTTTTGGTTACCTGGTCACTACAGTAACCTTATCACTTGGTCATCCGGTGTCATTGGTACATTGGTCATTATGGTGGATGTCATCTGAAAGTCTTCATGATCTTAATAATGGTCTTGCCACTTTGGTTTTTCAATCACCTTAGGAATCTGGTTATTCCAAAGATCTGCCATTTAAAAAACCTGCTCAACTGACTGACATATTGAAGCTCAAGATTTGTTCATGCTAGAGACCATAACTACCAGAAGCAGCAGTGGAATAACAGCCTTGCTTCCAGGTCCCTAGAGTAGCCTGAGAATAGCAAGGGCTACTTATTTAGCCATAATTTCAGCAAAGTTCTGACAAGGCATCATGGGATAGGGAAGTGGGAGAAGAGAGAGGAAGGAAGGTCATAAAGCTGAAGGAGAAGGAGAGTCTGCCACCAAGATGGAGATGAGTAGGAGGAGTGGGGACAGAATGTACCCCACGGCCCAGGCCCCCATACGCTGGGCATTTCACTCCTCCCTGAGCAAACTATCCTGTTTTATGCCCGTGTGACCTTGCTCAGCTCAAAGTCCCTCTCCACCCTTCCACTCTTTTCTAGCCAGCAGGTGCATTGATCCTGTGAGGTATGGCCCACCATCACCTCTTCTGTGAAACCTTCCCAGAGTCCTTGAAACAGAGACAGCCCCTCCTTCCTCTGTGCACCCACAGCCCCTGGGCTGACCTCAACCTTCTCACCCATGGCTGCAACTGGCTTGTAGGTGTTTGTCTCCCACACTAGACTCTGAGCTCCCCAAAGACAGAGACTCTTTTATTTTCCTCTGTATCTATAGCAGGTAGAACAAGGTTTGGCACAGGGCTCAATAAATATTTGTTAAAAAAAAAAAATGAAGGGGCGCCTGGGTGGTTCAGTCGGTTGAGCATCCGACTTAGGCTCAGGTCATGATCCCACAGTTCGTAAGTTCGAGCCCTGCATCGGGCT